>NC_141162.1:69548010-69849661 GCF_053477565.2 Lygodium microphyllum
ATTTTCTGCATTTGATAGATCATTGGATAGAGGGCTCTTCAAGCTTTGAACAGAGCCAGAGACCTCGTAATTTGGAGCTCTAGAAGTAAAGATAATCAAGTTTTTCTACTACAGAAATTCAGGACAGAAATCAACCCATGGCTAGAAATAAGAAGAGAGACCCTGTTTTGGATACTATCAATGAAGAATTGAAGGAATATCAGCGGGATAGGGATGAACATCAACAGGAAAGGGGTGAACATCATGACACTTCTCAAGATGCCATTTATCGAATGCATTATGAGAACGATGAGGTCGATGCAAGCTCCACTCACTCCCCTACCAATCAACCCATAGAGACGTCTCATATCTCAATGAATTCAAACAGTTTTCAGCAATTGTCAAATGACATAAAGGATATGAAATCAGGTTTCGAGGGTATGAGGTTGGGTATTGACAAGCTTGTAGCACTTCTTGGTGAGAAAATGTTGCCTACAGCTGGTCTTAATATCCACACCCGCATAGGGCTGAAGAACCACCTAAACCACTTACTCCTAAGGTGGTAGGTCAATTTGAAGTTGGAGAATCATCTAAAGCTAAGGATTTTGCTCATCCCACTTCACTTCAGCCACAATTCCATCAACAAAAGGGTCACTTTCAGCCACATGGGCAGGATCTTCAAGAAAGAGTGCAAACAAACTCAAAGCATGATGAAGATATCCATGGGTGCAACTCTTTCTACAAGCAATTTTACCCTCAAGCAAATGCTGGTGGCTATGAGCAAGTCCATATTAATTCAACCCCAAACTCTTATGGGCAGCCACATGGACATGTGAATTCAGCCCCAAATGCTTTTGGACAGCCACAACATAATTTCTCTCCTCAAGTGCAGGCCAATAGGCCAAGTCCCATGTCAAATCATGGTTGGAATCAGCAAAATAATGGGCAGCAACCACCTTTCAATTCACCGATGCATGGACAACCTCCCAATGTGAGCAACACATACTTTCATCCTCAAGGACATTGTTTCCAGCCACAAAGTCATGGTATGCATTATGGACAGCAAACTCCTTATGCACAAGGGCATGGAAATAATGAATATCCTAGGCAAGGACCTTTTGGCAATTCTTTTGGGCCACAAAACCATAGTGGGCAGCAGCACCCTAATGGACAACCTCCTCAATACGAGAGAGAGTACAAGGAGAAAATAATTATCTCAAACTTTAAGGGAGAGAATCCTTCACCCACGGAGTTGGAGGAGTGGTTTGACAAGTTAGAGATGTATTTTTCCCTTTACCCAAGGCCCGAGAATGCCAAAGTAAAATTTGCATCCCTTCATCTAGAAGGCTATGCTCACACTTGGTGGAGATATATGGCGAGGATGGGACATGACTTCTTGTCTTGGGATGCATTGAAAAATGCTATGATTGAAGTCTTTGTTTCCCCTATTGAAAAAGAGCGGTTAGAGAAAAAGTGGTATGCTCTTGAGCAACGTGGTCTCTCGGTTAGAGAGTACTCGAATCAGTTTTTGAACCTCTCAATGTATGTTCATGGGGTCTCCGATAGTGCCAAGTTGAATAAATACATATTTGGTTTGGAACCTATTCTTTCTTCTGAAGTTGGAGCCATGAATCCTACATCCCTACAAGCTGCCATTCAATTGGCTGAACGTTATGGGCAGAAATACAAGGGTTTTCAGCCAAAAACAGGGCATTCTTTTCAGCCTACGCAGTTCTCAAGGACATCAGGCCATTATGGGCATGCTAAAACTGATTTTCAGCATATTGGGAAGCCATCAAATACTTACAGCAATACCTACAGCAAGATACCCACTTTTCCTACTGTGTTTGGGTCAAAACAAAGCAGTAATTTCAGACCTAATGCTGAAAATAGATTTGATGGAAAGAGGACTGATATAAATGCCAAAACTTCAGTCCCTACTCAAGGCAAACATGTATCGAATGACAAGCTCAAAGATATGTATGCTAAAGGTCTATGCTACAAATGTGGAGAGAAATGGTCACCCGATCATAAGTCCAAATGCAAGGCCAAAAATATGAAGATTAGCATGATCATCGAGGATGATTCCGATGGTGAATCTATTGAAGGAAGCTTGGCTCAGCTTGATGTCACAACAACTCAAAAAGAGGCGCATGAAAATGAAGAGAATGGCCATGAAGAGTTCTATGATCCGATGGATGGGTTTCCTTTCGACCCGGGTGGTCATTATTTGGATGACTCATGGACTGATTTACATCCATCGCTATGTGCCATATCAAGTGATGCATGGAGTGGTTCAAGAGGGGATAATACCCTACGCCTTAAAGGTCAAATCAAGGGAAGGACCGCTCATATACTCATAGATACGGGAAGTACACATAGCTTCATTAATGCTAAGTCGAGTAATGGGCTGAAATTGAATACGCATGAAATGCCTACGTCACTCAAAATCCAAGTGGCAAATGGAAATTTTGAGATGAGCAATCAATGCTGTCCAAATGTACCTATCACCTTTTCTCCATTGTGCACTACATCAGTGAGTCTAATTGCATTAGAAATGGGTCCCATTGATATAATACTTGGCTGCAACTGGCTGAAATCTTTGGGCAGATTTACCATGGATCTCAACAACATGGAAATGGAGTTTAAATGGTGTGGACAACAAGTAACACTACATGGAGCTGAAAAGAAAAGAATGGAGATGATCAGTCCCAAGAAGGTTAAGAAAGAGATAAATGCAAAGGCATGTATGTTCACCATTCTTCTTTCCAAGATTGAAGAGGATCAGCCCTCTTCTCCTACCAACAATATGGACCCATGCCTTTGTAATGTGCTGAAAGAATATGATGATATTTTCCAGCCACCTACCTCTCTTCCTCCCAAAAGAGAAGTGGATCATCCCATTGACTTGCTGCCCAATACAAAGCCCATCAACAAACCACCATATCGCCTCTCCAAAGTGGAAAGAGAAGAGGTAGAACGCCAAGTCAAAGAGCTTTTGGAACTGGGTCTCATTAAGGCAAGCCAATCACCTTTTGCTTCTCCAGTCCTTCTTGTGAAGAAGAAAGATGGCTCCTTTCGAATGTGCATTGATTACCGCGATCTCAACAAGGTCACTATCAAGAATAGGTATCCCATACCTATTATAGATGATCTCTTAGATGAATTGAAGGATGCCAAGGTGTTTTCAAAAATTGACTTGAGATCGGGATATCATCAAATACGCATGAAGGAAGGGGATGAATTCAAAACAGCCTTTAGGACGGAGAGGGGTCTTTATCAGTTTATGGTTATGCCTTTTGGGTTGTCAAATGCTCTAGCCACATTCCAGTCTCTCATGAATAAGATACTTCAGCCATTGCTCTTTAAAACAGTTTTGGTATTCTTTGATGACATTTTGATCTATAGCAAGAATAAAGAAGACCATTTGCAGCATGTAAAAGAGGTCTTTGACATATTGAGGATACACAAACTGTTTGCCAAGGCCACTAAATGCTCTTTTATGACAAAGGAAGTGGAGTACTTGGGTCATATAGTGGGAGAAGATGGAATCAAAGTGGATCCTAAGAAGGTTCAGTGCGTCAAAGAATGGCCTACACCAACCAATGCCACTTCATTAAGAGGGTTCCTTGGTTTGTCATCCTTTTACCGACGGTTTATGAAAAACTATGCTCATATTGCAGCTCCTCTTACCGATCGGCTGAAAAAGGAGGCCTTCTTTTGGGATGAGATCGCGGACAAGAGCTTTAATGAGCTGAAAGAATTGCTTGTTTCAGCACCCATACTAGTTTGCCCTGATTTCTCCAAGACTTTTACCATTTATGCAGATGCTAGTGGTAGAGGTTTGGGAGCAGTTTTGGTACAGGAGCATGGTGTCATTGCATTTGAGAGCAGAAAATTTGATGACAAAGAGAGAGAGATGCATGTTTATGAGCAGGAGATGCTTGCTATTTTACATGCAATCAAGAAATGGCACCACTACCTCTATGGGACACACTTCAAAGTCAAAAGCGATCATAGGGTCTTGAGATATTTTCTCTCGCAGCCCAATCTTTCTCCCAAGCAGAAGAGATGGTTGGCTACTTTGCAATCATATGATTTTGAAATATCATACATGGCTGGCAAGGATAATGTGGTGGCTGATGCGTTATCAAGAATGTGGGCATGCAGTCTATCTACTGTGTCCACCATCTATAAGGAGTGGATTGAAGACATTCAAGAGGAATATGTGCTTGATGAGCATGCTGCCCATATTTTACAGAAATTACAGCAAGGGTGTGATGCTGAATTTCCAAATTTTAAAGTGCATAATGGCCTCTTATGGTTTAAAGGTAAAGTGTACTTGATTCCCAGCAGTAAATTCAAGCTGAAGGTGCTTCAAGAGATGCATTCATCGCCAATGGCTGGTCACTTGGGCCTTTTCAAGACGTTTGATAGAGTTCATCAAAGTTTTTATTGGAAAGGTCTATGGAAAGATGTTAAAGAGTATGTATCTCAATGCTTGGAGTGTCAACAAAATAAGGATTCCACTCTATTACCAGCTGGCTTACTTCAGCCTTTACCTATACCTACGGGCAAATGGACAGATATTTCCATGGACTTCATAACGGGATTGCCTACTACCAGTCATGGATGGAATAGTATCTATGTGGTAGTTGATAGATTGACCAAATCAGCCCACTTTATCCCAACTAAAGTCCAATATTCAGCAAGACAAGTCGCCGAGCAATTTATGGAAGGTGTGTTCAAACTACATGGTATGCCTATGAGAATAGTATCAGACCGTGATTCGAAGTTTATGGGCAACTTTTGGAAAAGTCTATTCTCCTCTATGGGTACTTTCCTCACTCCTAGCACGGCCTATCACCCTCAGACTGATGGGCAAACGGAGAGAGTAAATCATTGGGTGGAAGTGTACCTTAGGCATTATTGTCATGACACACAAGCTTCATGGGATCGTTGGATCCACCTTGCTGAATTTTGCTATAATAACACGCATCACATGAGCATTGGGATGTCTCCGTTTGAAGCACTTTATGGGTATAAAGTTCAACTTCCATCAGTTTTATTTCATGAAGACATCAACCCACAAGCAAAGGAAGAGTTGGAAAGAATGGAGTTGCTCATGAGGCAATGCAAGGACAGCATAAGGAAAGCACAAGACGTAATGAAGGTCTATGCTGATGAGAAAAGAAGACATTTAGACTTCAAGGTTGGAGATTGGGTATTTCTCAAAGTGCCCAAGACGCATTATGCTTCACTAAAGGGTGGGAATAACAAGCTTGCTCATAGGTTTTATGGACCATATTTGATTCTAGACAAAATTGGAGAGCTTGCTTATAAACTTCAGCTACCATCCTCCACTAGAATACATGATGTATTCCATATTTCACAGCTGAAGAAGTATGTTGGGCCCGATGTACAAGTATTGGAAGAGTTACCACCATTGGATGAGGCAGGACTGATCATATATGAACCTGAAAGCATTATTGGAAAGAGAGAGAAAGTTCTCAGAAATCGTACTCTCATTGAGTATCTTATTAAGTGGAAGAATTTGCCCATTGAAGAGTCTTCTTGGCAACCATCCACTTATGTCAGTAACTTTCCTTGGCTATTACAGGATGATATATGATGCAGTATGTAGTGACTGTGCAGAGACAGCTTGCTGTATGAAATTTCTGCAGACAATAAAACTGTCCTGACTTCATCAAAATTTGATTCGGATGTTATGGGGTGATGCTTGGGAGTGTATACTTCGTTTCCACACCTCGTACGCCATATTTGGACCAATATATCAAAAGTTATGGCAGTTTTAGTGAATCAGCCCTGTTTGGACAGCAGCCAGTTTTCTCACAATTTGGTATGCAAAAGGTCTTCTTTTCATGGACAGTGCTTTCTTATCATTTGGAAGATGAATGGGCATGATTACTATTATTCTTGACTTGGATATAGGCCCTTACTTCTTGGTTTTGAGGACAAAACCATCTTCAGGAAGGGATGGTTTGTCATGAAGGAAAATACAACATTAATATTTGCACCTTGGATTAATTCCAGCCTTTGTAAATTTAGCTTTAGCCTATATGTACATGTGTGAACAACCCTTAAGTTTTGAAAGAGGGTTAGAATAAAAGGGACTAGAGGCCAAAGGCAAGACATCTTTTGATCATTCAATAATCTTGGCTTTACCATTTTCTTGGAGTTAGCTTCTTCTAGCCTATGAAGCACTCAGCCATGGCCGTCATGTATTCTTGAATCCCCAACCATTAATACATGATGAGGATGTCTTGGTGCAATAGATTTGTTAATTCTTTGTTGTAGCTTAGCTAATTTTCAATTTCAGTTAGATTTCATTCCATGGTTGATTGCTTTCATTACATTTGCCAAGTTAGGGTGACTATGATTTGCCTAGCAAGAAATTGACTAATCAAGTTAGGGCGACGAGGTTGCCCAAGAAATATTGACCCTAATGTAAGGAAACCTAAGGTATTTGTTAGTTAGATTAACAGGGTATAAACCCTAGCTCAAGGAAAAAGGGTAAACTAGCAACACAGCTTACGAAACCCTTGGGGATCTTGCCAAGTCACAATTGATCCTAGATCGAATGTTGGATGCATTCAGAGAGAAGGATTCACACCTTAGCAGTTGGCCAAACAAACGACCCTTGGATTGACTATGTTTGTATAGTTAGGAGCACTGTTTGTACTTCTTTGCTCAAGGAACTAAAGCTGGAAAAATAATTAATGCTTCAGGTTGAAGGCCTGGAGAGACAGCATCAATTACTCCCTCCTGACTGTCTGACCCTATCCAAGGGGGTTGTCAGCTGTGTCCGGTACATGGACCAAACCCACCGTGAGAGGTCTCTCCATGGGTGCTACTTGGAGTAGGAGGATGCTTGGGTGCCAGGGGGGCTCTGGCCATAAATCCCTTGCCTTTGGGTACTGCAAAAGAGGCCGATGTGACTCGACATTGGATCTCGAGGCCCGCACACTAGTCTACGGGCGAAAACTTGGAATAGCGATCCCTGAGGATTGCTGGAATTGCCTTCGGGCAAATTATGGATTATCCTTCGGGTTGGATTATGGAATAGCATTCGGGCTGGATTATATGATGTATTCCAAAGACTGATAAATAAGATCAATTGTTGAAAAGGAACTTGTTTGACATTGTTTTTTCTATGTCAGTGCTTAAGTTACGTGAAGGAACTGGTGATTAATTGGCTAATTACAGAAGCTGTTTTTGCTTGTCAAACTAAATGTGGTAGGTAATTAGACAACTAAAGGAAGCCTGAGGAAAGTGCGATGGATGTGACCATGGGTGCATCCTACGAAAGGGTGGTCTTGGTTGGCTTGGAACTTTTCTCAAAGGAATTTGACAGCAAGGTAACAATGACTTAAAATCTAGAAAGCTAGAGTCTCGATTTATGTTGTTTTAGGGGAACAGAATGGGACTATGCCTTAGGCCAGAGAGGTCGAGCTTCGCATCCCTCTCGTTTCCCTTTCTCCTTGAACCAAGTGCAATATAAATCCGCTTCGACCCTGATGTTTCTGCGTAAAGTAGTTTGTCTGGGGCTCGATGCTAGTTCCCTCCGAGGAACTTGACCATTAGGGAAACCTTGATTCAGGTCGATCCTAAGTGGGAACGGCCGGAATGCTTCCGCTTCGTGGCAGACTCGGGAAGACCTAGATCGCAAACCCCGTGCCATTTCGTGGGAGTGCCGGGTGGCGCTTTCTGGACTCTCTTCCCGATGGGCTGCTAAGACGTGTCCTACAAGCGGATAGGTGGACACATTACATGAGGAATGTCAAGAAGCTTACCAAATGCTTAATAGGACTATGATTTTCAATACGTACTTGACAAGCTTGATATTGGGCTATCAGTTTCCATATGCACATTGATGTATCAAAGATAGTGGTTGGGGAAGTGTTGTACAAGCTTAGAGAGCATAACATTGATCTCCAAGTGAGCTTTGCTAGTCAACATTTCAATTACACTAAAATAAATTACTTTACAACTAAAAGAGAAGGTTTGGGGATAGTGCACCTAATTAAGAAATTTAGATATTATCTTATGTCTACTCCATTCACTTTCTTCATTAATCATTAAGAACTAGTTTACCATGTGAACAAGTCATGCTACAAGGTGAATCCCACTATAATGGTGTGAAAAAGAAATTAACATTACATGTAGATTGGATGTTATGAGTGAGCAGTAGAAAGTTTATTTAGAGACTAATAAAAACTTTATTGATGCCTTGTCGTTTTTCAATTCAAAAAGAAGAAGTGAAGTTGTTTAGGTCTAGAGTTGTGCTTTAGCTGCCAATAACTCATACAGTTCAAACCTTGGATAGCTAACTGCATAAGAGGCCCATTGAGAAGGTAAGATTGCACAAGTTTTTTGAATCTATCAACTAATAGCTAAAATATTATGTTGGTTAACTTAAGACAAACTCTTAAGAAGATATGCATGCAAAGGCAAGATTGATAATGTCCTATAAGTAGCACATGGAGGAATACTTGGAGGTCATTTCAATGTTGAGACCATGCGCCAAGCTTGGGACATTGCCTTTTAAAATGACCAGGCTTGTTGCAATGGAAGCAACGGAGATTGCGGCCATTACCTTGGGCAGGAATGAAATTGTTGACAGTGTTAGTCCTAGCTTTCTTCCTTTGACCCTGACTTTGTTCCTACGTTCTCTTGGCATGGGACCTATACACTCCCTTGTTCTGATCCTTGTAAGACCAACTCTTGTTACTTCTTGGCCTGGTCTGCACCTCCTGTATTATGGGTGTAGCTTGAATGAGCGCATCCTATAGATCTGTTGGGTGCATTGATTCCAGGCGGGTGTTTATGGGTGGGTTTAATCCAGCACAAAACTTCGACACATGTTGTGTCATATCCATTTGTGGTGCATACTTCAAAAGAGAGACGAACTTTGAATAGTATGCATCAAGGGATAGACCAAGCTACTTCAGTTCATAGAACTTGTTCATCTTCTGCGTGGGTAGGCAAGTGGTAGATATCTCCCTCGCACAGCTTTCTTAAGCTTCTCGCAAGTAACTAACCCTTCCGATATCCCTTGGTCTCTGCACCATTGCTTCCATCAAAGTCTTGCTTCGCTGGTAAGCTTCAGTTTGGCGAGCATTGCTTGGTTAGTGGATGCAGTACCTGTTGCTTTGAAATAATCCTCCATGGATTCGATCTAGATCTTGGCATCAGTTTGGATGGTCCTTCCCTTACCATCAAATTCAAGTGGTTTGATCTACTTGAGAAGGAACTTCTTCTCTTGGATTACGACTGTACTTGGTGTAGGGGTCAGACTAGGAATCTGCACTTGAGGTCCAGGCATTAAAATTCTTTACGTTAAAATTTGCTAAGCATTTCTCACATTACATTTTATATCCAATTCAACTTTTTAGCCAAGTGACCTAATGACTTAACTTCTTTACCAACACTCACAGCCATGACAAACATTGAAAAAAAAAGTCTATTTCATTCATAAGGACATAGCCCTTCTGAGTACAATTATTCTTGGGATGATACATTAATTCGGGGAGAATAAGATTGTGTTACATTCAGCTATGGGAACTGAGTAATAATATGGATTGGGGTCATGGATTTTTAGGAATCGATAGGTCATATGAAGCTTAGGGTATATGCTAGCTTTCAATCCATTCTTAGTAACAACACTTGGATTTGTAACATTTTTGAGACCTTCCTCTGACATCATCCTCCTTCTTCAGTTTGATCACAACATATAACATGATCTCATGATCAACAATGAACAACTTCATCTTGACTCCTCCATCCACTGATTCTTCATTTGATGATGATGAATTCTAATCAATTCTTCCAATCAGTTGGTTCGAAGGTACGCAAGTTGGTGGGCAACTATGTAATAAATTCTTGAATCACCCGTCCATCTCCATTCCGCGTACAGGGGCGAAGGATTGTAGATGCGGTCTAGGATATTCATCATATCTAGCCTCCGTTGATAATCTGAGGCACGCATCACTGTCATAAACATAACCTAGAACACCAAGAATTTGTTCCATGCTTCGCGACTCTGCAAGCCATCATTGATAAGTAAATTAGGAAATGTTCTTAACAGCAACATTTGCTCCACTTCACCTCATTAAGTTTCCTTGAAAATATTAGATCTCGTTAGTTTGCTCTGATACCAACTGTAACGTGTCCACCTGTCCGCTTGTAGGACACGTCTTAGTAGCCCATCAGGAAGAGAGTCCAGAAAGTGCCACCCGGCACTCCCACGAAATGTCACAGGGTTTGCGATCTAGGTCTTCTTGAGTCTGCCACGAAGTGGAAGCATTCTGGCCGTTCCCACTTAGGATCGACCTGAATCAGGGTCTCCCTAATGGTCAAGTTCCTCGGAGGTAACTAGCGTCGAGCCCCAAACAAACTACTTTGCGCAGAAACATCAGGGTCGAAGTGGATTTATGCTGCACTTGGTTCAAGGAGAAAGAGAAACGAGAGGGATGCGAAGCTCGACCTCTCTGCTCGTAAGGCATAGTCCCATTTCGTTCCCGTGAAGACTGCATTTAGTGCAAGGTATGGACACTTCAAATTCCTTGTGATGTCATTTGGGTTGACAAATGCTCCTGCTACCTTCAATAGGTTAATGCTGGATATTTTTAGGCCCTATCTTGATGACTTCGTACTCGTCTTTTTTGACGATACCCTAGTCTACTCAAAACATGAAAAGGATCATGAACCCCAGCTTTGCATTGTTCTTGAAACAATGAGAGCACACAAGCTTTATGCCAAGAAGAAGAAGTGCGCATTTTTCAAGTGACAGATTGAATATCTGGGATTCATTGTATCAGCAGAAGGAATTTTAGTAGATCTAGCTAAGGTCAGAGACGTTCTGGAATGGCCAACACCAACTTCTATAAAAGAAATACATAGTTTTCTTGGGTTGACAGGATGGTACATGATTTTCATCAAAGATTATGCTTTAATTGCAGAATCTCTGACTGATCTACTAAAAAAGCAAGTAACAATTGTATGATCACCTGCTAAACAGACCAGCTTTGACAAACTAAAGCAAAGCTTGGTATCAGCACCCATCCTGAAACTTCCTGATCTTAGCAAGGATTTTGAAGTGGTAACTGATGCTAGCGCACTTGCTTTAGGATGTGTACTTATGCAAGAAGGTCATCCCGTAGCATATTCGTCAAGGAAATTGAAGAGCCATGAAAAGCATCCTAATCTTAGTAAGGAGTTTGAAGTGATAACTAATGCTAGTGCAGTTGCTTTAGGATGTGTACTTATGCAAGAAGGTCATCCTGTAGCATATTCATCAAGAAAATTGAAGAGCCATGAAAGGAATTATGCTACCCACGATCTGCAGCTCTTGGCTGTCATCCATGCTCTCAAACTTTGGAGACATTACTTGCTAGGTAACAAATTTTCCTTAGTAATGGACCACAAGAGTCTTAAATGGATTTTCACTTAGAATGAGCTCAATATGAGGCAACATCGATGGATCGAAGTGTTGGAAGAATATGACTTTGAAATCAAATATAGGCATGGAAAAGAGAATGTAGTTGCTGATGCACTTAGTCGCAAGGCATTTCTAAATTCTCTCATTTTGCAAGATCCATGAACAACAAGGTCACTAGCCACAAAGGTATCAATGCCAAACAACCCGATTCTTGAGCTAGTAAAAGAAGGAGCATATCGTGACCCAGTCTATCAGAAAATGCTAAGGGAGATCCCTATCAAGGATCAAGATCCGAAGCTAAAGACGAAGTATCAAGAATTCTCCATCAATAGTGGACTTGTCTACTTTAGGACAAGATTATGTATCCCTGCAAGCCAAACTCTCAAGCAGAAGATACTGTGGGAAGCCCATGACCCCCCTTTCTCAAGACATCCTGGTTATGCCAAGACCCTTAATACGGTTAGAAAGAGCTATTATTGGGAAACGCTCAAGGGAGACATACTCAAATATGTCACGAAATGTTTGTCTTGTCAACACATTAAGGCAAAACATGTTAAAATGCCTGGGAAATTGCAACCACTTGACATTCCCCAAATGAAATGGGAGTTCATTAATATGGACTTCATTGTTGGCTTACCCCAAGTTCAGGGAGGATATAACTCTATTATGGTTATAGTGGATATGCTCACTAAGGTCGCACATCTCATCCCTGTCAAGATGAACTATAAATCTTCATACATCGCAAGATTATTCATCAAGGAAATATTCAAACTTCATGGGTTACCCAGACGAATCATTAGTGATCGTGATTCTCTTTTCACATCACACTTTTGGAGGGATATCTTTGAGGCTATTGGAACTCAACTCTGTTTCAGTACAACTTACCATCCCCAAATTGATGGTCAAACAGAACAAGTCAATCAAGTCATTGAATATATGTTTAGGGCATACTGCTATCGTGAACAAGTCAAACAGAACAAGTCAATCAAGTCATTGAATATATGTTTAGGGCATACAATAATTACATTAAGTTATAAAGGTCAGATCATTCAAGAAGGTTATGAGACCTGCAAATAATTACATAGAGGATAATGGTAAGGTTGCATGCCTAGAAAATACATTCGCATGTGTGGCATAGAACATCATGTGGATTATATCAAAATTGTAAGCATTGAAAGAAGGCATGGCATTACCTTGCGTGCATTAAAGTTGTTGGGAAAATTCAACGTTGTTTGTAATTTACCAGATGGGACTGAGATCCATGAGACCCATGTCAAAGTTCTTGGGATAGGTAAAAGCTTAAGCGCCTGTGAGTATTATTATGAGGGCTTAAGAAGATTATACTTAAGACGGAGTAGGAACTGTTCTAAACAGAACCATCTTGACCAACCATGGTCAAGGGGATAGACAATCTTGATCAATTAAGATCAAAGATAAAGGTACATAGGTACTTTAAGGGATATAGGAGATAACCAACAAGTTGACCAACTGAGGACAACGGGGTTGTCCATGATCTATCTTGAAAAGAGACCTAAGGTAAGGATAATTAGGGTCAATAGGGTACAAACCCTAACCCAAAGGAAAAGGCAAAACAAGAAACCTAGCTTGCCAATCCCCTCGAATCTCGCCAAGTCATGAACGACCCAGGATCGAATGCTAGGAGCATTCGAGAACAAGGAATCACACCTTAGCAGTTGGTCGTACAAACGACCTCTGAGATGATCGTGATTGTACACTTAGGTACATTGTTTGAACTTCTTTGCTCAAGGAACTAATTCAAGAAAAAAACTCTTAATGCTTCAGGTTAAAAGCCTGGAGGGAGAGGCAAGTTCAGTTATCTCTGACTGTCTGCCTAGCCATATCCAAGGGGGTTGTTAGCCACGCGGGGTATGTGGACCGAACCCGTCGCGAGAGGTCTCTCTGTGGGTGCTGCTTGGAGCGGGAGGATGCTTGGGTGCCAGGGGAGGCTTTGGCTATAAATTCCTTACCTTCGCTCCCCACACAAGAGGCTGACATGACTCGAGATGGGATCTGGAGGCCCGTGTACTAGTCTACGGGCCGAACTTGGAGCAGCAATCCTGTTGATTGCTGGGATAGCCTTCGAGCATGATACTTGATGTATTCCGAGACTATGATAAATAAAGACCAGATATTTGAAAAATGAACTTTCTTGACATTGTTTTTGTGTTAGTGCCTAAATTACGTGAAGGAACTTGTGTTTAAACTGATTAATTAAGGAAGCTACTTTTTCATGTCAAACATAATGTGGTAGGTAATTAGATAACTAAGCAAACTGAGGAAAGTACGGTGGACGTGACTTGGGTCCATCCTATGGAAGGGTGGTCCCACTTAGTTGAAAACTTTTCTCAAAAGACGTGATAACGAGACTGTGAAAACCTAGCGTCATTAGAGTTAGAATCCCGATTTATGCTGTTTGAGGGGAACAGAATGGGACTATGCCTTATGGGCAGGGAGGTTGAGCTTCGCATCCCTCTCGTTTCTCATTCTCCATGAACCAAGTACAGCATAAATCCGCTTCGACTCTAGCAATACCCCCAGATATTCTCAAGATGAGGACATCTTGATTCCTCTAAGGGGGAGAGGATGTAATATCCTCTCCTGTCCCTATCCAAGGGGGTTGTTAGCTGCACCAAGTATGTGGACCATGGGCAGCATAAATCCGCTTCGACTCTGTTATTCCTATGCAAAGTGGTTCATCTGGAGCTCAACGGTAGCTACTTCCTAGAGACTTTGCTGATAGGAAAGAAACCCTGACTTCATGTAGGTCCTAAGTGGGAATGACCGGACACTTTCGCTCGAGGCAGACTCGAGAAGACCTAGATCGCAAACCCTGTGACACTCCTTGCGAGTGCCATGCGGTGCTTTCTAGACTCTCTTGGGCTGCCAAGACGTGTCCCACAAGTGGGTGAGTGGACACGTTACAATTGGTATATACTGATGCTCAACCCAGTGGAAAGATTATCTAGAAGAGGATACCACCTGGATGGAAAAAAATACTCTCAACCAACAATACCTCCAGGTCTTCTCGAGATGAGGACATCTCGATTCCTTTAAGGGGGAGAGGATATAATATCCCCCGTGCCTTTCCCCATGAGAACCCCCACTAATTTTTTTTTTACTCTCCCTCTCTCTCCCCTTGCCGACTGCATGGCGGAGAGAGAGAGAGAGAGAGAGAGAGCAAGTAATGAGTGGGGGGCATGCGGCCCCCTAGGTGGGGGGTGGCTGTGAATAGCCATCTTCACCCCCCCTACCCACCACCTCCTCCCCCCCTCTACAAAAGGCAGCAGCTCCCCCCCTCCCTCGTCGATGGGATGGCAGCTCCCCTCCCTCCCCCCCTGAGTGATCAGCGCAGAGAAGAAGAAGAAGAAGAAGAAGAAGAGGAGGAGGAGGAGGAGGAGGAGGAGGAGGAGGAGGAGGAGGAGGAGGAGGAGGAGGAGGAGGAGGAGGAGGAGGAGGAGGAGGAGGAGGAGGAGGAGGAGAGAGAAGGAGAAGAAGAGAAGAAGAAGAAGAGGGAGAGAGGAAAAGAAGAAGAAGAAGAAGAAGAGGGAGAGAGAGAGAGAAGGAGAAGAAGAGAAGAAGAAGAAGAGGGAGAGAGAGAGAGAGAGGAGAAGAAGAAGAAGAAGAAGAAGAAGAAGAAGAAGAAGAAGAAGAAGAAGAAGAAGAAGAAGAAGAAGAAGAAGAAGAAGAAGAAGAAGAAGAAGAAGAGGAGGAGGAGGAGGAGGAGGAGGAGGAGGAGGGAGAGAGAGAAGGAGAAGAAGAGAAGAAGAAGAAGAGGGAGAGAGAAGGAGAAGAAGAGAAGAAGAAGAAGAGGGAGAGAGGAAAAGAAGAAGAAGAAGAAGAAGAAGAAGAGGGAGAGAGAGAGAGAAGGAGAAGAAGAGAAGAAGAAGAAGAGGGAGAGAGAGAGAGAGGAGAAGAAGAAGAAGAAGAAGAAGAAGAAGAATAATAATAATAATAATAATAAGAAGAAGAAGAAGAAGAAGAAGAAGAAGAAGAAGAGGGAGAGAGAGAAGAAGAAGAAGAGAAGAAGAAGAAGAGGGAGAGAGAGAGAGGAGAAGAAGAGAAGAAGGAGAGAGAGAGAGAGAGAGAGAGAGAGAGAGAAGCTTTTGGAAGCCACTTCACCCCCTCCTTAAAGAGAGGTCACACACCCCTCTCGACATCTTTGGAAATATGCCCCTCCCTCTTCAATCTCTTCATCCACTCAGGGAGAGGCGGCAAGGATTTTGCATAGGAGAGTGTAGGAATTCTATCTCTCGTACACACGTCTTCGAGTATGGCCTCGAAGTGTAGTTCCACCAAGATGGCTGGAAACCCTGCAAGCGTGGATGGAGGTTCGAAACAAGGTGGCACCACAACCGCGAATGGTTCTTCAGGCATCAATACAACTGGAATCACGGCATCACCCCAAACCCAGGTATGAACTTAGTTGTGATGTATATAACGAGCAAGATAATTTCCGTTGCAAGATGGCATCATAATAGGTGAAATTGATTAGATAATTGCATCATAAATTACCAAAAACATCTTACAAGAATTCTTGCACAAAGTGCATTGTTCCTTGCACAAAAAATGCATTTCAGAGGACAATGAAAGAAACAAAAGTGCATCTCCATATCGCAAGAAGGATTCTAAGGTACATGTAATAAGCTGCAAAAAAGATTAAAGTGCAACTAGGCTCATACAATAATTACATTAAGTTATAAAGGTTAGATCATTCAAGAAGGTTATGGGACTTGTAAATGATTACATAGAGGATAATGTTAAGGTTACATGCCTAGAAAATACCTTCGCATGTGTGGCATAGAACATCATGTGGATTATATCAAAATTGTAAGCATTGAAAGAAGGCATGGCATTACGTTGCGTGCATTAAAGTTGTTGGGAAAATTCAACGTTGTTTGTAATTTACCAGATGGGACTGAGATCCGTGAAACCCATGTCAAAGTCCTTGGTAACTTCAAGAGGGATAGGTAAAAGCTTAAGCGCCTGTGAGTATTATTAAGAGGGCTTAAGAAGATTATACTTAAGACAGAGTAGGAACTGTTCTAAACAGAACCATCTTGACCAACCATGGTCAAGGGGATAGACAATCTTGATCAATTGAGATCAAAGATAAAGGTACATAGGTACTTCAAGGGATCTAGGAGATAACCAGCAAGTTGACCAACCGAGGACAATGAGGTTGTCCATGATCTATCTTGCAAAGAGACCTAAGGTAAGGATAATTGGGGTCGGTAGGGTACAAACCTTAACCAAAAGGAAAAGGGAAAACAAGCAACCTAGCTTGCCAAGCCTCTGGTATCTCGCTAAGTCACGAATGACCCAAGATCGAATGTTGGGAGCATTTGGGAACAAGGAATCACACCTTAGCAGTTGGTCATACAAATGACCTCTGAGATGATCGTGATTGTACACTTAGGTACATTGTTTGAACTTCTTTGCTCAAGGAACTAATTCAAGACAAAACTCTTAATGCTTCAGGTTAAAAGCATGGAGGGAGAGGCAGGTTCAATTACCTTCGACTGTCTGCCTGGCCCTATCCAAGGGGGTTGTTAGCCGCGCCCGGTATGTGGACCGAACCCACCGCGAGAGATCTCTCCATAAGTGTTGCTTGGAGCAGGAGGATGCTTGGGTGCCAGGGGAGGCTCTGGCTCTGTAAATTCCTTACCTCCGGACCCCACACAAGAGGCAGACGTGACTTGAGATGGGATCTAGAACACCTCATCCAGTGAAAAGATTATTCAGAAGAGGATGCCACCTAGATGGTGGAAAATACTCTCAACCAACAATACCCCTAGGTCTTCTCGAGATGAGGACATCTCAATTCCTCTAAGGGGGAGAGGATGTAATATCCCCCGTGCCCCCGTGCCTTCCCCCATAAGAAACCCCCCCTCTTTTTTTTCAAAATTTTTTTAAAAAATTTACTCTCCCTCTCTCTCCCCCGCCGATTGCATGGCAGGGAGAGAGAGAGAGAGAGAGAGTGTGTGTGTGAGTAAGTAAGAGAGGGGGGGTATGCAGCCCCCCAAGGTGGAGGGTGGCAGCTATGAACAACTGTCTCCCCTCCCCCATATCACCCCCCCTCTATAAAAGGGAGCCCCCTTGTGGGGCTAGAGGACAGCGCTCCTCTCCTCCCTCGTTGTGATCAGCAGCCCCCCCTCTTGGTCGAAAACATGCAGCGCCTCCCCTCCCATGTCGTCAGGCAATAGCCGGCCCCCTTGCTGTGATCAGAAAACCTCCCCCCTGTGTTCATCATGAAGAAGAGGAGAGGGAGAGAAGAAGAAGAATAAGAAGAGAGAGAGAAGGAGAAGAAGATAAGAAGAAGAAGAGGAAGAGAGAGAGAGAAGGAGAAGAAGATAAGAAGAAGAAGAGGAAGAGAGAGAGAGAAGGAGAAGAAGAGAAGAAGAAGAAGAAGAGAGAGAGAGAGAGAAGGAGAAGAAGAGAAGAAGAAGAAGAAGAAGAAGAAGAAGAGAGAGAGAGAGAGAAGGAGAAGAAGAAGAAGAGGAAGAGAGAGAGAGAAGGAGAAGAAGTAGAAGAAGAAGAAGAAGAGAGAGAGAGAGAGAGAGGAGAAGAAGAAGAAGAAGAAGAGGGAGAGAGAGAAGGAGGAGAAGAGAAGAAGAAGAGGAAGAGAGAGAGTGAGAGAGAAGAAGAAGAAGAAGCAGAAGGAGAGAGAGGGAGAGGGAGAGAGAAGAGAGAGAAGCTTCTGGAAGCTTCTTCACCCCCTCCTTAAAGAGAGGTCACACACCCCTCTCGACATCTCCAGAAATACACCCCTCTCCCTTCAATCTCTTCCTCCACTCAAGGATAGGCGGCGAGAATCTTGCATAGGAGAGTGTGAGAACTCTATCACTCGTACACGCATTTTCGAGTATGGCCCTGAAGCGTAGTTCCACAAAGATGGTTGGAAACCCTGCAAGTGTGGATGGAGGTTCGAAACAAGGTGGCACCACAACCGCGAATGATTCATCAAGCATCAATACCACTGGAATCATGGCTTCACTCCAAACCCAGGTTGCTCTATCATTAAATCATAGGTGTTTGATAATTACCTAGGTATGAACTTAGTTGTGATGTATGTAGCAAGCAAGATAATTTCCGTCGTAAGATGTCATCATAATAGGTGGAATTGATTAGAAATTGCATCGTAAATTACCAAAAATTCTTGCATAAAGTGCATTGCTCCTTGCACAAGTTCTTCCTTAAAATGCATTTCAGAGGACATTGAAAGAAACAAAGTGCATGTCCGTATCGCAAGAAGGATTCTAAGGTACATGTAATAATCCGTCGAAAAGATTAAAGTGCAGCTAGACTCATACAATGATCACATAAATTTAGATCATTCAAGAATGTTATAGATCATGTAAATAATTACTTAGAGGATAACGTTAAGATTGCATGCATAGAAAGTACCTTTGCATGTGTGGCATAAAATAACGCATGGATTATATCAAAATTGTAAGTAATGAAATGAAGGCATGGCATTATGTTGCGTGCCTTAAAGTTGTTGGGAAAATTCAACATTGTTTGTAATTTACCAAATGGGACTAAGATCCATGAATCCCATGACAAAGTCCTTGGTGACTTCAAGAGGGATAGGAAAAAGCTTAAGTGCTTGTGAGTATTATTAAGAGAGCTTAAGAAGATTATACTTAAGTTGGAGTAGGAATTGTTCTAATCAGAACCATCTTGACCAGCCATGGTCAAGGGGATAGACAATCTTGATCAATTAAGATCAAAGATAAAGGTACATAGGTACTTCAAGGGATCTAGGAGATAACCGGCAAGTTGTCCAACCGAGGACGATTGGGTTGTCCATGACCTATTTTTACCAGGAGACCTAATGTAAGGATAATTAGGGTCGGCAGGGTACAAACCCTAACCCGAAGATGAAGGGGAAGCAAGCAACCTAGCTTGCCAAGCCCTTGGAATCTTGCCAAGTCGGCTCAAGGACCAAATCAATACATTCATCAACCTTCGTGTAAGAAGAGAACCATGCTCTATTGGGGGTAACATGACAAGAGACCATAGAGTCCAAAAGTCAATCAAACACATAGGCCTAATCACTGAGCAAGTAAGCTGTAGGGAAACAAGATGACAGGAGTACATGCTCAATTGCATCATCATGGGTAACTGCATGTACCTCACCAGTAGTAAGAGTGATAACACCTGCTGCATCTACTATATCTCTGACTCTCTACTCATGTTGAGTCCGTCTTTGTCTCTGTGCTCTCTAATCCATCTAAAGCATTTTCTTTGAACATGCCCAAGCTTCCCACAATGGAAGCAAACAACATCTGAAGTAGAAGAACCTACAAAAGATGACAAGGAATCCAAGTCATCATGAATAGGGCTATCCATAGCATCCATGGAGCTCAAGAAGTCGAGGGATGTCCCAACGTAGGGAACCTACTCATAAATAAAATTATTTGAAAGTACATCAGTGGTAGAAGCATGATGCAAAGGCTCATGACACCTCAATGGACAGGAGGACATAAAGCTTGATATCAACCAAGGATGCAAAAGCAGCCTACTCAAGCTAGTAAGCAACTGCGTCTTGCAAATTTTCCTATTCCTTGTGCCAGAATCGAGTTTTAAGCGTCGAGATGGCTCACAAGGTTTGCACAGTTAAGGTGTCTAGCTGGGTATGGTGCAATTTTCCAAAAAAATTACAAAAATCTGACTCGGTCTAGTTCATCTCAATTGCAAGGGCCGAGTGGTGGACTCGAACGGACCGAGGGCCGAATGGAAATAGTGGTCAAGTTTGCCGTTTGAACGAACAAATGGATGTGGCTGAGGGCCGAGTCAGGTTAGTGGGCCGAGTGATTTGGGCCAAATTAAGTTGGCCAAGGGCCGAATCCAAACAGGACTGAATGGTATGTTCGGACTGGCCGAGGCGCAAGGGCCAAGGGCTGAGTTTAAAGGTGTTGGCCGAGTTGTCCGTTTGGACCGGGCCAAATTGGCCAAATGGAAGAGGGCAGAGGGCCGATTCTAGGACTTGGTCCAAAACCAAGCCACTCAGACGGGCTAAGTTGTGCGTGACGATGGAAGCTTCGAGGGAGATTTCATTAAATTTAACGATCCCAGCAATCTCAAGGCACGCAAACTTTCAGATCACAACAAGGACGTAGGAGGAAGGGTTTGATATAGTTGGCACGTGCGAAAAACTCCTCGATGGCAAGATCGATTCGAATCACCAATGGAAGCTCCCTCTCCCTCTCCCTCTCTCTCTCTCTCTCTCTCTCTCTCTCTCAATGCTAGGGTGGAAAATGAGCTCTTCTATGGTCTCCTAGCCCTTAAACCCCTTCCCGGGCAAGGTCTTGCTATCCTCAATCACTCACTTGCCGACATTAATCATTTCAACCACTCTTTTTTCCCATTTACCATGATTTGGGCCCTGTTTTTCCTTGTGATGACAATAGAAACCCTAACACTTGTTTTCTCTTTTTTCTTTGTTTTTTCCTATCCTAATGCATCCAAAACACACAAAAAAAAACTACGCTACTCCAACATGATTTTCCCATTCCAAAAAACCAAAAACCTACTTGCTAAGGAAATCAAATACTTCTTCAAACTCCCTTGCCTCCTTCCTATCTACCTCAACCACCAGTTTGGGGGAAAATCCCTACTTCAATGCTCGATTCAAAGCGTGCTCAAGGCTTGAATCCGTTGGTCCCATCAATGGAACCAAAATGTAGAGGGAGCTCACGCTCAATCGCCAAGACCCATGGACCACTTATTGCTTTAAGTGTTCCAAGCCGAGCACTAATGGCTACCTCTCACATAGCCAACATACCATCCATCTATACGAGTGTAGTGGGCTTACCTCCATGTCCCATCGAGTTACCTCCTCTCCTGAGCACTCCGGTAGCTCCACGATCCAAATGCAAGCTTCAAGCAAACTCCATGCTCCAAGCTCCATTTGCGCGAGCAAGGCAAGAGAAGAGAAGAAGAGAGGAGAAGATGGAGAGCTTCTCCACCATGGTCCCTCACCCTCACACACTTACTCTCTCACACTCTCACACACTCTCTCTCAAGCACAAGCTCAAGCAAGCAAGAATAAAAAGAAGAAGAAAAAGAAGAGAGTCACTTTTGGCCACACACAAGAATGAGCTTCTCATTCACTTTTCAACTTTATATACAAAACCCTAAATCTTTTTTTAGGTAGTCATCCCCTTATCCCCTTTTTTACATGGGTGGCCATGGCCTAGGCCCTTTTTCCCATTGTCCTCCTATCTTCCTATCCTTCTTCCTACCGCCCACACACTTACTCTCTCACACTCTCTCTCAAGCACAAGCTCAAGCAAGCAAGAATAAGAAGAAGAAGAAAAAGAAGAGAGTCACTTTTGGCCACACACAAGATTGAGCTTCTCATTCACTTTTCAACTTTATATACAAAAACCTAAATCCTGTTTTAGGCAATCATCCCCTTATCCCCTTTTTTATATGGCTGGCCATGGCCTAGGCCCTTCTTCCCATTGTCCTCCTATCTTCCTATCTTCCTTCCTACCGCCCATCTACCTTCACAAATTGCATGGGTGAGAGCCCAACATTCTTTAAAATTAATCATGGTACGCCTTGTGCTTTTTTACAAAAGTATAGACTCCCACTGTTTCTCATGTGCCTTTTTTTTTATTTAGGACTTTTTTTGAACTTCTTGTGTTTCCAAATTCTTCTTGGCGCGCCTTTGTCTTCTATTTCACTTTTGCCTTGGCCATGTCTTCTACTTTAGATTTTTTTGCTTTTCCACCTTGTTCATTTGAGGGTTAACACCTACCTATCTTATTAATTTAAAAAGGTATGTATTACTTAATGGCATTCAACATCTTTTTGACCTCATATAAGATTAGTGCTTAGCCATCCTAGCAGCATGGGGCCATATTGATAAGGATTTCATAAGTTATGAACCATGCCCACTAGTAGATGTAGATATTGAGGGGAAGAATTTTCAAGATAGCCATGGCCTTGCACACACGCATCAATGAGATTGTGAAATATGAGAAGAAGGGACTATCCATAGAAGAAGAAATCTTAGAGGTGCAAAAGAGGCTTGGCATTGAGGGCATGGGATATGAGGACACAGTGAAACAACCATCAGAGGAGAAGCCAAAGAACTCAATAAATCTCTATGAAGAGAACCTTCTTGAAGATGATAAAAACCCTAAGTATTAAAAATATTTCCAAGATCTTCTTAGGCTTTATAGCAGGTATTAAAGCTAAGTGACTTTAAGATTTCATAAATAGACAAGGAAAACTTTTTTCTTTCTTACGTAGATTGAAATTGAATATCCTTATAACTTTCTTCAAATGGCACTAGGCCACTGAAGCTTGGAAAAAGTCAAGGACTTGGCCACTGTATTGGAAGCTTAAATAATCAAATTATTGCAATTTATCACAACAAATTCTCAAGCTCTCTAGGTTTGCCAATGATGGCTTTGAAAGCTATTTGCAAAGTCATTGGATTTGAAGTCTTCAAAAGAGGAGTTGAGAATATCATTTTGGTAGAGAAGGAAGAAGCCATAAGATTTTTTGGTTACACGCCTAGTCAAAGTGGGTCTAGAGCTAGATACTTTGGAGTCCTTAACTCCTATTTACTCTCCCACGCGGGAGATGGAAAAAATATGAAGCTTCTCCCAAGCTACACAAAGTAAGAGTTTTTGAAATGTAGAGTTCTTATTAAGTGGGATGAATCCAATGATTCCTTTGCAATAGAGACAAGTTGAAAGATCCTAAAGAATCAACGGTTTCTTGAAACCCATCTTTTGCCTTCTCTTTGTTTAGTTTGTAACCATTCTAAAAACCTCTACTTTGCACTTGTTAAGAAGTGAACTGGAGAGAGAAAAAGAGGAGAGAGAAGATTGTAGGACAGAGAGATGAAGAAGTGCAAAAGTGAGAGAAAGAGAGTGATGAGGAGATAGAAAGACTAGAATAGGAGAAAGAAAGACAGAAAAGAGAAAGAAGACATTGAATTTGAGAGCAAGGTAATGAAGAGAATGACAAAAATGTATTAATGTGTCAAAAGATAAGAAAAATTACATATCCTATCCTTTTATACCTATGTCACTGGTGTGGAATGGCATCACTATTATTTACACATTAAATCCTTATTCTTTCTAACTTCTTATAATCCATCCTGTCCCAAGGGTTTCTGCCCTCAAAAATAAACTTACAAAGATTGAAAAAGGATGGATAGAATAGAGTACTACTTTGTTTTCCACTTTACAAATGGAAAAATGAATGAAAGATAAGAGACATATGGACCAAAATGAATGAATGGAAGTAGGCCTCAACTATATACATGATCAAGAATGCTTCAAAAGTACTTGGAGTCTTAAAATCTTTAATTGGTGAGCTCAAATAAAGTAGACAACTTGCCGTATAAATAGACCCTACTGAACCAAATCTGCCATAACTTCTAATAGAAGTACCCAAATGAAGCATGCCACATGTCAAAACGTAGCTCTTGACGAGTGCTTTGATCCTATGTAAGTGGAATAATTTTGAAAATTAGACAGAATAAAAACTATTCTCAAACAAACTATTGTCAAGTCCTTGTCTACACCATAATTGGCTCCATAGTCAATAAGCTTTAGCCACCAATGTATCCCTTAGGTAAGGAAAATCATCTAATATGGAATCATGCCTCCAAGAAGCTTCCTCAAGTGGTAAACCTCTCCATTTGATCAAATATTCAATGATGGAACAAGATCAAAGCTTCTTCTCACACAAACCTATGACAACCTCTAGGATGTACTGAATAAGACCTTCTTCATCAATAGGTGGCAACTCATCAACTGTATCAACATGATCTACATAGAAAGGCTTGAGCTGATTAACATGGAATACATCATGGATCTTAGTGGAAGAGAGTAGCTCCAATCTATATGCCAAGTCTCCAATGCGCTTTAGGATCCAATAGGGGCCATAAAATGTGTGAGTAAGCTTGTTAGTGGATCCATCTTTCAAAGTAGAATACTAAGACTTGGGCACCTTCAACAAAACCAATTCTCCTTCTTGGAACTCTAAAGGTCGCCTCTTGTCATTTGCATACATCTTCATTTTATCTTGAGATTTCCTAAGATTCACCTTACAATGTTGAGGAGGGGTCTGCATTCTTTCTAATTCTTTCCCATGAGGATTGATTTTTCATTTAAGATGACTATAAGTACGGACACCTTATAGCCATACATAGCATCAAAGGGCAAAACTCCAATGCTAGCATGAGTGGAGTTATTGTAGGCAAAATCAGCCAAATGTAACCAAGAATCCCATGAATTCTGGACATCATAACAAAAATGGCAAAGATAAGTCTCCAACCACTTATTTATCCTTTCTGTCTATCCATCAGTTCTTGGATGATAGGCCAAGGGAGCCAATTTAGTGCCCATGGATGTGAATACTGCCTACCAAAAGTTTTTCATGAACTTTGAATATTTGTCGTGAACAATCACTTACAGTAATCCATGTAATCTAAAAATATGCTCCATGAACTGACTAGCCACTTGAGAAGTAGTAAACTAGGTCTTGGTTGGAATGAAATGGGCTACCATGGTGAGTTTATCTACCACAACATGTATACTACTCCATCCCTTTTTGGTAGTAGGCAAGCCAGTAATGAAGTCCATGATAATGTGCATCCATTTGCTTGTAGGAATGGGTAATGGTTGCAACAAGCAACATGGCTTATGGGTACTGTCCTTATTCTGCTAACAAGGCATGCACTTCATGACGAAGTCTTTGACATCTTTCCACAGTCCTTTCTAATATAAACTTTTGCTAATCCTATCATAGATTTTGAAAACTCCAAGGTGTCCAGCTAAAGGCAAAGAATAAAACTCCTCCATAATTTTCTATGTAAAAGAAGAAGTAGAGGGAATGGCGATGTAACGTGCCCGCCCGAGCTTACCTTGGCAGTACATTCATAGTAGCCCATCAAGAGATGTCCTAGGAAGTGTCACCTAGGATTTTGATAAAAACCCTCGGAGTTTGCTAACTAGAATCACTTGAGTCTACCTCTAGTGGAAGTTCCGATTGTTCCCACAAGGATTGACCTGAATCTTTATGCTATTGTTGGTACAGGGGATATACACCTAGCTTTGCCTAATGGGACTTCTCTTATACGTAAGGATGTTTTACATGTTCCCATGCTCAATAAGAGCTTGATTTCTGTCAATCAATTGCATAATGTAGGATATAATATTTCTCTTCAGGATAGGTCATGGAAGATCTATCGTGGCTGCTTGGTTTTGGCCAGAGGTTCTAGAGTTGGTTCTCATTACCGAGTGCATGTCTCTCATGTGGGAGATTCTATGGTTGTAGTTATTCCGATACCACATACATTGTTATGGCATTATTGCCTAGGCATATGCACCACAGAGAGATGGAGATCTTGTCTCATTTAGACTCATTGTTGCCTCCTATGTCACTTACAGATCTTGATGCTTCCCCTGATTGTACTCTTGGTCCTTGCAGAGCCCCCTTGGCTTATGGCAATCGTACGAGGCATGCTCCTCTAGATCTTATCCATTGTGCCTTCCCAGTCACTTGGTGGAGTGTCGTACTTTGTGACCTTTGTTGATCATGCTACCCACTGTGTTTGGGCTTTTCCCTTGGTGCAGATTGAGGATGCTGCAGTTATGCTTGACAGGTTTATGGATACTGTTGGTAGCATGCCTAGGTGCTTGCAGATGGATTATGAGATTCATGCTCTCTCTCCTAGCTTTTGAACCTCTTGTCAGCAGTATGGCATTGATTTCTTGTGCCCACGATATTATGGGATTGCTCATGGTATGTGCCTGACCTTACAGGCAAAGGTTGCTTCTATGGTTACCACAGCTGGGTTGTCTTATGGCTTTTGGGCTAAGGCCCTTATGACGGCAGTCTATTTAGTTAACAGGACACTGTGCTTGACCTTGGATGGTATTACAACCCATGAGGCATGAATTGGCATGCAACCCTCCTATGATTACTTGAGGATGTTTGGCTGCCAAGCATCTGTTAGTATGCCACATGAGCCTATCTCACGTAGATGTATCCTCCTTGGTTATGGAGATGGTGACTTTAAGGCCTACATATTATGGGATTTGGATGCCTAGCAAGTCATACGTAGTTGTCATGTTGTCTTCTATGAGACACATGCACCTCTTGATGAGTGTTTAGTACGCTTTATGGCTGATTTTACAACAGCTATAGTGCCATTATAGCAAGTTGTTTATGCTGAAAATGAGGCACATATTGGCCCATATGACATAACTGTGCATAACAGTCAGGGTTAGGATGTTGGTGGTCAGTTGCTAGACCCCTTGCTGCAGGCTCACGATAGTCGTTTTCTTGTAGTTTTGCAGGCTGGACTGGACAACCAACCAATCTTTCGCTTCGCTGAGGCCACATGTAGTCTTGAGACCCCGTTGCTGCGGACGAGTGTCTGGGATGTTGGCTCTCTTTCAGTGATTGACTTTGGAGAGTTTGATTGCTCTCCACTGCCTTGTATACACTATGATGATGCTATGTGCGACTCTGATGCTTTACAATCGTGCACTGATGAGTTGTGCTTGCTTCATGAGAAGCATTCTTAGATTGCTCCATTGTATGGAGATGCGGGATCACTTATCTCCTAGACGTCATGGACTCAGGAATGCTTCACTTTTCTTCTGCAGAGGTTCCCAACACTTCTTGTGCATAGCTCTTTTTCTGATTGGGCATTGGGTGAGATGTCATGATTCCTCACCTTGTCTTTTTCTTTTCTTTTCTTTGTTTTCACTCCCCAGCCACATTGGCCTTTTAGTGGGAGGTTGTTGGGATAAAAGGCCTTTGGGCCTGCCCGTGTACATTGTGACCGCCCATTCTTTATTCATATATAATATGATAGTGCAATAAGGCTGTCAGTTCAGTTGAACAACATCTACATTGTGTGTGCTCTTCTCTCCCGCATCTTCCTCTTCTCCTTCTCCACTGTCATTGCATCCCCTTCAACGAGAGCAAGGACTTGTTAAAAGAGTTGATACAAGTACATGTTGAACAAAGAAAACTGGTGAGCGAGGCCATCCTCAAAACAAGAAGGTCAAGAGACAATGCCAAGGATGAATTTGGGCTTACAAATATTGTAGAAGACTCCAAAAGAAGCCCAAGCCTTATAGACGAAGGTATCGATGGAGAGCTAGCACAATGCCGAGAAGGATATCCAAAGCGTTGCTATGTACTCAAGGGTATTACACAGGTAATCGATGGATTTGGGTACCAAAACCCCTGCTAAACCAACTCTGCCAGCCAAAGGCCAGGATATATCAACAGTGAAAAAACGCAGGAGGAAATCTAAAAAAAAAACCAAGTCTCAAGTCAAAAACATTGGAGTGACCGAGCCCCTCACGATTGAAATCAAGAAACCAAAATGAGACTATTCAAAGGGTAGATCCTTAGCCTAGCGTGCTTAACAAGCACATATCATATGTACCCGTCAAGTGTACACAAAGACCACTAGTACCCAAGGAGCCTTTGATTTTTCAAAAGGGTAAGGAGTTTCTTAGGCATAACGTTGCCCATGGCAAGGTTGATTGCACATCAAAGCAACTAGAAGAATCATCTAAGAGCCACCACAAGCAAATCTCCCAGCTAGTGCCAAGTCCACCTAGGAGTCCCAAGTTTCCTACACCCTCTTTCCCTAAACAAACACATGAAGCACAACAATAGTCATCTAATGCAACTGCTCAATCCCGACCTCTATCACCATCTAAGCTTCCAAATGTCCAAGAAGTGGGACATGACACCACCCTTAGCTCTCAGCCTAAGGATACACATGTGCAACCCATTCTGACTAGCTCATCGATCTGCACAAGCAAATGCGCAAAGAGAAACAAAAGACACAGCCACTTCTAATTTTCTTAAGGACTTGACACTGCACTAAACTAATAGTAGTCAGTCCACTGAGCTGCTACTACTTCCAATCAAGAATCATAGCATTCACAGCCTTTGGCCATAATGATGCCTCTTGTGGAACATGCCCTTAGCAATTCAACAGTGGAAGAGGTGTCACAATCAACATCCTTGACACCTCGAGCACTATCAAAGCACCTCAAGCCCAAGCTTGAGGAGAAACCTCTCAAAGATGTGGCCAAGGGGATGGTGCATCTGACCAGTCAACCTAGCAAGGTTGTCTAACAAGTCCCAACTACGTCCCATGAGGACACACCAGAAAAAGAGAAAGCTGAGGCCCAACCAAGAATATCAACGGCTGACCTCGTTCAAGGTCCTAATTCTTTAAGGGATACACCTTCATTGACCAAGAAAAAGAGGGAAAAACAGCGAAAACAATGGCAGTTACAAGTGATTGGGGGCACCAAGAAGATAGAGACTAAGAGCATGGAAGGGCTTGGGAATAAAGCATCAAGTCCACTCACTAAGGAACCCATGACCATCTCTCCTAACAGTGGTGAGACCTTGGACACATCCGTGTGTTCTGATAAGTCAAAGCAACCATGACCATCAACTATTGCTTGCAACACTCAATCCATCGACAACAGAACTTACATTGACCAGTCAAGAGTGGATACAACACTGTCACAACATGTTGATAGAACTACACCAGTCACATCCAAGGGAAACCATGACACAATAGCAGCAAAGCCTCAAGAGAAACATGAAAACCCCAAGGACATAAGAAATCCTAGCATTGACCAAACTTGCTCATCTAGACCCGACCCGACCCGCCCCCCCCCCCCCCCCCACCCCAGCAATACTAAAGCCTAGAGAAAAATCTAGAACCTTGCAGGAGATGCCTACCAAGCAAGCCTTCATATAACATAGAAGTGTCACAGAGTGCTTGATTGAGTTGGATGCTAAACTCAAATTATTCGCACATGTCCTTGTCCTTGCAGACATGGATGCATACCGTAAGGAGCAGCTTAAGGAATACTTTCCATTTCCTTTATCCCGGGAAGAGCATGAATATCTTAATGCACACTATAACAAGCTCCTACATGAATGCATGTAACTCATCTCTAACGAGGAGGCCGACGAACTACACTTAATTGTGACATTCAACGAAGCGCTTTTCCAACCAAATCTCTCAGAGATAGAGCAACTTAAGCAACAATCAATGGGTCAAAGTCAATTTGAAGAACATTGGTTTGGAAACCACATTACAATGGCCAAACTAAGAGCCCATCTCAGAGGAGAAATTGGCCAAATGGCGGTCTCAAAGAGACCCAAGCAATGTGGCGCCAACTTCCTTCCGAGTAGTACTGACTATTAAGTAGACTTGGACAAGGTACTATGCTACTCGATGTTGCAAAATACTTATTGTTATTAAGTAGGTTACCATGAGTACTAGATGCATGTGCCACACTCCAGTACAATCCTGAGTTCTACAATTGGTTTTTATCCTTATGAAGTGACATGGATTCATAAATGTGTACATAAATAAACAATGAGTTTCGAGACTGTGCGTAGATAGTACCAACACACACTAGCAATGATAGTCAAGCACAGGGAGAAAAGTTTGGGTTTGACAGTTTAAGCCCCTAGGGTCCTCCTCTCACCACACATCTAGAAGTTGTGGGATTGCTCCTGCCTCCAAGTGGAGAGCATGTAGTCCTCATGGCTGCTATGGGAAGCCCTAACCAACATCTCTCAGGGTATACATAGGGCATTGTCCCATTCTATAGGCTTTTATCATTCCCAATCCATCCTTTCGGGGATGAGCCCTACCCCATTCCATCACAACCCATCTATGCAACTGAGAGTGAGCAAAGATTTGCTACCGGTTGGAATACGTCCCGCAGTTAAGGCATGACTAACATCATCACGGGGGGCCGTCCCTCTACAACGACTACTGCATACCTTACCTCACCCCTCCTTGTCATATGAGCTCGATAATCCACTATTTAATCCCTTCTATGCAAATAATTTGATCTTGCCTCAGATCCTAACCCTTGGTTCACTTTTTGCATGTTCCCTCACAATAGCCATCATGGAGCACATAGTGCAACTGGCCTGCAAGGAAGCTCTCTGCCGTCAGAGGGAGCACACGGCACAAGCTCCTCCACCATAGCTCTATGTGCCTACCCTCAAGAGTATGCACCAAAATGAGGCTCCAAGCAACACTTCCCAGGACACAGACTGAAAACTCCCCAGTCTAGGAGGACAAAGGCTCAAGGGAACACCCAAGGGATGGCAACCCTAGCTGCACAGGCCCTCACCAGACATTCGAGCACTAGGTGCTTAAAGGAAGAGAAGAAAGCTTAAAAAAAGAGGGAATTTGATGAATTATTTAAAAGCATTCTTGAAATGACAACAGCCAAGGACTACACCATTTGGGTCCCAGGTGATATCTCCCATACCCGACCTAATAAGAGCCCCTCACCAGCAACGCCCCCGTCGCCTCATCACCTGAACTCACCTCGCTTCATACAAATAGAGTAGCCCCTATTTTGTACAAAATACTTACCAAATGATCTTTGGCCACAACTTTTTGTCATTAAATGGTTAAAGGGGCAAGCTCCCCAACTGTACAAACTTCCCTTGCCTACTACTAATACATGTCACGTCTTTAACAAGTGCTAGTGATATGCATCGTAGTCAAAACCATAGGTTTTAGATAGAGTAATATCTTTTTGTGTTGCATCTATTCATTATAAATGATGCATGTGACTTGCATATACTCTCACGAAGTGTCAAGTGGATGCAAGACGACACAGGTCTTCGTATGAAATTATTCAATGTCCAAGTCACCGTAGGACTACCAACCTCACAAGAGCCATGACGGAAGCCTCATTGCCAAAAGCGAAAATCACCCTTGCCGATCGCCCATGCCACATGGTCCAGAGCATGATCATTGGCCACTCTCTCCTTATGGGTCAAACTTTACACCTAGCTCATGGCAGTTAAAACCTCAATTGTATTGACATCGCATGATAAAGAGGTCTTAGAAAATCTCATGTGTATCTCCTCAACTCAACAACTATCCCCCTCACAACGAGGCTAGTAACACAAGCATGGGTGTAGTATCCATCTTCATAGCCTTGAATATCGACATTTCTTAAACCAAAGGAAAGGCTGATAGTCTCAACGTATTGTAATGGTTGTATTCATGTTACATAATAATAATAATAATAATAATAATAATAAAGCACTCATAATCATAGCACAATACCTAGGGGTCCTCAAATTAGGTGTGTCCAGTGACCTTGGTTAGTTGGCTCCGTCCCTAGTCCCCTAGCCTCTTACACATCTCCCACAATCGTTCAGGGCACATCCAGGGCAGGACATACCTAAGGAGCTTGTCTCACCTATGGTTACCTATCATCCTGATCCATTTGCACAATTCCTTTTTTGCACTCCATCTCAACACCATTGCAATTTCTTGTGATAAGCAATGCATGAACAACCATGAAAAGTATCATGCACTTGTTAAGCAGTACAAGTAGCTACCAACTACCAAAAGCAAGGTGTCAATGGGCTCAATCACACTCCATTGTATTGTCACCGCACAATTACAGTCTCAAATGCCTTCATATGTATTGTTCTTCAATAGTCATAACTTTGTCCACCCGATTGAACCTTGGCTTCATCCACACATTGCTATAAGGCACCAGACTAGTAGTCTTCTAACTACCTAATATCTAAGTATGCACAAGCACATCCATAATATCTAAATCACAGCCTACCCATAGTTTGGGTCCTCAAGTGCAGGACATTACTCTGAGCTTGTTTAGAGTTCCATATGTCTCCCAAACTTATCAAACTACGTCTTGTGCACGATAAAATACTAGCACTACCCCTAAGAAGAGATTGCATATGTGAGGATTTCAATCGTAGGTAATGAATACTCCATCAAAAGCGTCTTCAACTCTTCATCATCAGTCAATTTTGACCTCTTGACCATTCCCATCATGCAAGCCCACCAAATCATCTTGTGCAAAATCCCCCACAAACCACCACTTGTGCCACCCCCAGCGCAATTCCAAACAACGAATAACCCTACCTTCAACTCCAACCACCCTACCACCATCCATCCACACCAACAATGTGGCCCCAATGACCTTTATCCGCCCCACCACTAGAACTCCTCTAAGGCAACCATAGACGTCCCTGCCATCCATGTCTTTGGTGCATGCTAAAGCCAATGGTGAGTGACATGGGACTGGCACTCATCTACGAGGGGAGTAATGTTAACCCTCAAACGAACAAGGTGGAAAAGCTAGAAAATCAAAAGCAAAAGACAAGGCCAAGGCAAAAGTGAAACAAAAGACAAAGGCGCACCAAGAAGAATTTGGAAACATAAGAAGTGTAGAAAAGTCCTAAATCAAGGAAAAAGGTGCACGAGAAAAAGATCGAGTCTATACTTTTGTAAAAAAGTGCAAGGCACGCCATGATTTATTTTAAAGTGTGCCAGGCTCTCACCCGTGCAATTTGTGAAGGTAGATGGGCGGTAGGAAGGAAGCTAGGAAGATAGGACAATGGGAAAAAGGGCCTAGTCCACGGTTGGCCATTAAAAAAGGGGATAAGGGGATAACCGCCCAAAAAGGGATTTAGGGTTTTGTATATAAAGTTAAAAAGTGAACGAGAAGCTCATTCTTGTGTGTGGCCAAAAGTGGCTCTCTTCTTCTTCTTCTTCTTCTTCTTCCTCTTGCTTGCTTGAGCTTGTGCTTGAGAGAGTGGTGTGAGAGTGTGAGGGAGTGAGTGTGTGAGGGTGAGGGACCGTGGTGGAGAAGCTCTCCATATTCTCCTCTCTTCTTCTCTTCTCTTCTCTTCTCTTGCTCATGACAATGGAGCTTGGAGTGTGGGGCTTAAGGATGGAGCTTGATTGAAGCTTGCACTTGGATCGTGGAGCTACTGAAGTGCTTAGGAGAGGAGGTAACTCAATCAGGCATGGAGGTAACCTCACTACACCCATAGAGATGGATGGTGTGTTAGCTATGTGAGAGGTAGCCATTAGTGCTCAGCTTGGAACACTTGAAGCAATAAGCGGTCCGCCGGTCTTGACGGTTGAGCGTGAGCTCCCTCTAAGTAGGAAATGTAGGGATATAATCCAAGGGTCCTTCATCAATCTCTATACTCTTCTTTTCTTCTATCTTTGTGATATTTTGACTCTTGAATATAGTAGGATCAAAACCTTGCACCAACTGGTTCTCAACATCCTCTTAGAACATCTTTGCCTTCTATTCAACCTCCTTATCCATACATGCAATACCTTCACCCTTGCTCTCTTGCCCTTCCTTTCAAGAGGAATCCTCTATATATTGAAGAAACATAAGAAAACATATGTCTTTGTGAATCAAAAGGCATTGTTGGTATCCCTATGAAAAAAGCAATTTATTTCATGCCTTGTAAACTCTTTGTCAATAAGATAATACCTCGTAATCAAAGTTGTCATGGGAGCATTGGTTGCTTGTATCACATCATTAAAATGAACATTGTTGTTATCCCTATGAAAAAATTAGTTTATTTCATGCCTTCTAAACTCTTTGTCAATAAGATAATACCTCGTAATCAAAGTTTTCATGGGAGCATTGGTTTATTGCATCACATCATTAAAATGAACATAATTACCAATTAAGAGAGACTTTGCATGTCTAGAATATAACTCTTTGTAATCCCTAAGCTTCTCATCAAGATCACTCAACATCTCTTGCAAATCAAAAGGAACATTGATAATTTTCCTTATGTTTATAAATCTGGATGAGTTTCCTATCTTCCTATAGGAAATAAAAAAGCTATCATCACAATTATCCTCAAGCTCCTCTTGCTCCATTCCATCAAGGGAAAGCTTCCTCTTTGACATCCCTAAACATTACAAAAATAGAAATTCTAAGCATACCCATTACTAGCAAAAATGATTGAATAACTAGATTGTATCAAAAAACCTAATACCTGACATGTGAAACACGAGTTTAATAGCAGAACCAAACAACAATGCATCTTAATTCCCATTTCATATGACAACATCCCAGTAAAGTGGAATTTAACCATGGCTTGAATAGGCCCATTCACTCCTTTTTCCATGATAATCATTACACCTCTAAAGATGATAATACACACAAAAGAAATAAGATGTGATGCTCTATAATGCCTCCCTAGACTCAAGACAAGAGCTATGCTGATAAGTGGCATGTATCGGAATTCCATAGAAGTCCCTATTGTGATGGGAGGGATTGAGCGATGTGGAAGTTACCACATCATACTAAATTAGGTCTACGAGTGCCATAAGGTCTAATAAGAGACATTCATCCATGTACTGGGCCTCATATGAGCGCCACATGGTACTGAATGAGGTCTGATGTAAGAAACATGATTTACCAAGTTGTAGGGGTCAACGAGATTGCTAAATTCACATTACATGTGACAATTTCTCAAGAACTTTGGATGAGATGGAATAATAATTTAAGAAATGGCACTCAAAGGTTGCCTTTGCCTTGGAGAGCCTTGCTTCAATTTGATGGAGATAGAAAAGATTACAAATGAGAATGGTTGTTGATTGCAAGATGCTACTTCTAAAAGACTCCTAAAAGGGCATTTAATCATAGAGCCGTTTCTCTCAAAATTTGAGCTGAAAAGGATGTCTCTCACTGAAAAATGGGATGCTTATTTTTTTTTTATTTTTAAAATATATTTTTAGCATGTGAGAACTATTACTAGGCCTAGAAAGGAGTGATTAATGAGCCCATATTCTACAAAGTATCACATCAATAAATAATTGTAATGTTTACTCATGATTTAAACCTGGCCCCTCAGGTGAAGAATCATTTTCATCTTCTTGTTGCTATTGAAACACATCAAGAGAAAACTAGCAAGATCAACCACCTCTCTTATAATAGATTCATACTCTAAAGCAAAATCTTCAGAAATCAAGTAGACTTGCATACATTTATCTACATTGTCATTTAAAACATCAGATCAATTTCCTTTCTTTCACCTCACTGTCTTTGATGGAAAGGAAAGCCACATAAATTGGACTCCGACATGTAAGACGCAAATTAAGTGCATGGGTTCATTCTTTTCATTATATCCTTTCACATTTCATACCATCTTCTTGGTTTTCTTGATGGAAAAATAATCGCAAATGTGGGTCATTCGTGCAAAGATGGGTACTATCATGTGAAATGTGAATTCAGTGATGGGGATCATTGTTGCTTCTTTCTATTTTCATGTTTCATATATTGCTTAGTCATGTGAAACATGAATTTAGTGATGGGGATCATTGTTGCATCTTTCCTCTTTGTGTTTCATACGTTTGTTGTTGATTTTTTGCTCTTATAGACATGATTTTTTTGCTTGGCTGGCAAAAGGGCCTATTGTAAATACTTCATTTCATTATTTCAAACTTCTTACCTACCTTAATTACTATACACATTCAAAAAAAAAAAAAAAGGGAAGCTTGCCTTAGATGGATCAATCGATTATAGTAGAATTTGATGGAGTAGAAAGCTTAGACAACAATCAAGGTAGAGGCATATGGCCATGAAAGGAGTAAACTAGATAGTTCGGAGAAATTCATCTTCCACATCAAACACCATGATCCACATTTTTGCTAGACTTTGGTGATTCACTAGATCAGTCAAAATTTTGGGGTAGAAAAAGCTTGCAAGAGCATTGTCATATTAGCTTTTTTTTGCATGGCTTCTTGAGTATCCATTTTAATTCAAGTTTAGGAGTAAATCCTAAAGGAGGGATTAGTTGAATATTCTTGAAGGTGGACTAAACCCATTAATATAATTTGCATCATAGTTTACATATAACACCTCTCTATACAATGCCTCTGCATATCTTTGAAAACTTATAATAGTTTGTATCATAGTTTAGATAGCTTCACATCAACATGGCAATACACATAATCATAGATTTCAAAAAGAAAATTCTTGCTTCTCGAGCTTTGTTTAGTTGTGTCATATGAAACATGAATTTAGTTATACAGTTCCTTGCTTTCCATGGTTTTTTTCATGTTTCATACATTTTGGGTGAGGTTGCTAGTTGATAACTGGCTTCATGTTGTTGCAAAAAAAAATTTGTTGAGTTATGGCTAGAACTAAGCCTATTGTGCAAGGAAGTAGAAGGTTGATCCTAGGAAAATTGCTGAGAAGATCCATGAGTCCTCTGAGCCATCCAAGCCACCAAAGAAGCATTAAAGAATATTTTCATAAGCTGTAAGATGTTTTAGGAAAATCAGGAAGGTAGTGAAAGCTCTTAATGATGTAGTTGCAAAGTTGTCATTCTAGAGAGTGATCAGGGAGATATGTGTTAGCCATAGTCTCTATAGCTTTAGGTGGACAAGGAGTGCTCTTATTTCTATCTAAGAGGCTATATAGGACTTCTTGATTGAACTTTTTCAAGATGCATATATCTGGGCTGCCCATGCACATAGAGTGATACTTATGGATAAGGATATGATTATCCTATGAAGATTGAGATATAGATTCTCCAAGGTTTTGGAGCTAGTTTCCCTTATGGATGAAAAGACATATTATATTCTTAATGTGCCACTGCATAGAAAGAAGAAGGAAGACACAGGTCCTAAAGTGGAGGATGTCACACATGAGAGAGATACAAGATGGCATGAGAAGGAGGACAAGGCTACAAAGGAACAAACAAAGAAATGGAGAGAGCATAAGAGGAGAAGAAAAAGAAGCAATGGAACTAGGACCTCTAAAGGATAAGCTTTTTGATATGCTTGACAAGGACAACCCAACGGGTTTTAGTGTATATTGCTTCTTGCCTAGTGATATAGGCAAGAGAAATGATAAATTTTTTGGGACTCAGAACGTGTACAGATCCTTAAGGATAAGAGAAGAGAAGTAAATGACTCCATCCTTCTTACTAGATTGAGGTATAATATATCTAAATTTGTTTGTTCTTAAGAATGATATTTTTCTATCAATAATTTTTTTCACATATACTCACTATTTTTACAGCTTTTACCAGGTATATGATGCATGAACTCCCTTTTGAAATACAACAAAAGGTTAAGATTCTTCATCCTTCTATCTCCCACTATATGAGGATAAGTGAGCTTGAAGCAAATGCATTTGATCATTAGCTCAATAGAATTGATTTTGATACCTTGAAGCTTGTTATGATTCCATACTATGAAAAGTAAGTTGTTTGGTATTTCTTCTACTTTTAAAAATTTTATTATACTAAAATATTCACCTATGATTATTTCCAAATCTCATTGGAGCCTAATTGCCATAGACTACATAAGCAATGTTTTTAAATCAATTCTATGAAAGAAGTACATGGAAATACTAAAATGTAAATTGAATTTTTTCAAGGCTCCATTGTCATTTGAACTTTTATCTATTGTAATTACTCTAAATTTTATTTTATTTTTAATATAGAGCTGTAAAAATATTAATTGAAGTTTTATTAAAAAAGGCTAATATGGCTTCTGACATATTTACACAAATGGAGTATAAACAAGTTGTAGTAAGCTTTTCATTAAATACATCAAGATACTTGATTCCATAAACTATCACAAATAAGTTGTTTAATTTTGCTTTGTGTTGTTATTTATAGAGTCCTCATCAAGATGATAGTCATTATTGTGGTTGGAGAGTCATTGTAAATACCAAAAGTTTGGTCAAGTTTATTTATCTTAATGATAAAAACTTAATCAAGGTAGTGTTAAAGATATTTAATTTTAAGATATTGTTTTACTCAAAAGACAATATAACACAAAATAGCGTTGAACTAACATTTCTTTTTTTCAAATATGTGATAGTTTTCCAAAGATTGTTACAATAGTGAGCATGTTTGGTATGTAGAGCAAAAATTTTCAAGTATATACTTGTCAACTACACACAAGAAGAACAAGGATTCAAGGAGGCCACAGATAAAGAGGGGATAGAGAAGGAGGTAGAGGCTGTGGAAGAAGAGAAGGAGATGCCCTCAATATCTAAGGCAACCAAGGTATCACAAAAGGGAAAAATAACTCCTAAAAAGGATATCCCTCACAAAAAGAAATAGCCTTTGGGTATTGTCTTGTATAACCTCATGTATATAGATCGCAAAGACAGTAAATACAAATTTGTTGCAATATTTAAGCTTGTATTTATATTGAAAGTAAAGAGACATTTTCTTCAATATCCTTGCATTGTATCTTTCTCTCTCTTCTCTTTGATATCTAATTTTTTTTAGCATAGATGTTTACCATTCAAGAAGTGGAATCAAATATATATATATATATATATATATTATATATGGCTTGATGTACAAACTTACTTGTTTGTTGTTAAGTTGGAATGCAAATGAACATGGCAATTTGATATCGTTGTTCTATAAATCCAATCTCACTTGATGTAGTGTATATGATGATCTAACCTTTAGTATTGTAATAATATCCTCATTGAGTCAAATATCAATGTCCACTGTATGATCTTTACTAAAATCATCAAGATTCTGATCCAAAGCAACTAGCTATTATAGCATAATGCCATCTATTGTAATTTCTTGCCTTCTACCCTTGTATCCCACCCCTCATCAACAAATTGCAGGACATGATCATATGCCAGCCTCTTGATTGATAGCATGGCCTTTGATCTTCGTATCTCGGCATTGTTAAAAAAATCAATAAATACATTAATAGGCATAAACAAAGTAATCTTGCTCAGCCTACTTGAGATATTTGGTTTCAATATTTTCTGTATCTTAGAAAATATTTTACAATATAGCTCTCACTAGTGGTTAGACTTGGTAAAGACCACTCAAGGCTTATAAAATTAGATAAAGAAAGTGGGGACATTGTTCCCCATTGGCCATTATGCATAGGGATAATATAAGAATGGTCATAGAAAAGCATTCCATTCTTTGCAAGTTATGTGATAACTGCATGCATACTGCTCATGCTGTCCATAGAAAGGCTGGCATAGTAAAAGAGTCATAACTTCTGAAATAAAGCTCCAAATCCAACAAATGAGGTGTCGTTTTGAAGAATACACCTAGGAGCATCATATCAAAGCATAAAATCATGAGTTGGATGATATCAGACCATGTATTTTTATGACAATAATTTAATACAACAAGCTGTATTAAATAGTGAGCTCATGCTTCTTCAACTATTTAAACAAACTGTCGAATATATTTGCAGGTCAAGGAATGTCAAATCATCATCCAAACATCCTTAACAACCTCTAGGGTCAAATGGTATTCCATCATAATGATCATCATTGTAAGAAAAACTGTCAAAATTGTCCATGAACAAAGTATGACCACATGGGTCAAAAGGATATGAAGTCTCATCCCAATGATCCCCCGAATGAAAAGGATAGTGATCATCCCAAAATCAGTGCCATAATCCATTAAGTCATCATGAACTCTATCATTAACAACTCCATCTTCATGTACGGGCTGATATTCTTCATAGTCATCATCATTTTCCACAAAGTCTTCATGACTATCAAAACCATACCCTTCTTGAAAAGAAAAAGAGTCATGACGATCTTCATTACCTTGCAAGCTGCACTCAATGAGGTCTTGATCTTTATTGTCTTCAAGTTCATTGTTTTCCTCTTGAGAATCTTCAACAATGTCTTCATTTTCTTCTATGTTGTCCTCTATTTCAGCTTCCCCATCTTCTATGCTATCTTCATGTTCTTCATCTTGTTTATCTTCTTCTTCAACTTGTATGACATTCAATCCTGCATTGGAAGATACATGCTGCCCACAATCTTCTTTTACTTTAAATGTCTCATGCTGAACAATGTCAATCTCAAGTGGTTGAGAGCAAGAGACTTGATATTGATCCTCATAAGAGTGTCCAATTCCTGCATTAAAGGATCCATACTGCCCATATTCTAATGAAAGAGGCTGAGAATAAAAAGCATAATGTTGATTACCAAGAAGTTTCCTTTGGTAGCAATCATGACAATTGCACCCTTCAATGCCCTGCTGAAAGAATTCATGATTACTTCCATAGGCATGATTATGGTCATGCTGCTGAAAATCATTTGGATAAGAATCCCATGAAGAAACATAACCATCATGTAAATGAGGTTGGTCAAAGCAACCTTGTTTCTGCTCAAATACATTGGAGGATGACCATAAGCAAGGGAGTCCATATAAGTACTATGATGTTGCCCATTGTAATCTTAATAATCCCCTACTTGACAAGGAGGACTACATGCATATCCAAGATCAAATTTGTCTTGAGAAAATCCACCATACTTCTGGCCAACATTACTTGGACAAAGCTCATCATGATATGGAATACCACAACCATAATGTCCATATGGATTGCCATAGAATTTCCCACTTTCCCTAGAAGAAGAAGAAGCTCCAAAACTGTCATAAACTATGAGCTATTATAGTATCATTGGGAGCATAATCATAGGCATTAAATCCATTTTCCCTTTCATGGGTACCTTCCAAAGCATGAATATGCTGACCCTTTTGCAATGATACAATGCATTTATCAACATGGGATACAAGGTTTTCAAATGCTAACCTCAATTCTCTGACATCTTTCACTAAACTGTCCCTTGCAAACAAGCTGTCCCAGTTACCCCTATGCATTGTTTTAGCCATAACTTGAGAAATATGGACCCGAATGAGGTGTTTGATAGCTTGACTTGAAGCTTAGGATGTCTAGCATCAAATAGGTATCCTGATTTTAATTTTAGAATAGCAATACCCCTCTCTGTTTTAAGATTTCCAAAACTGTCCACAGTAAACTACTGGTGGACTACCGGCACCAAATAGGCTCTAACTTGAGAAATATGTATCCAATTAAAGCATTTGATAGCTCCAATCAAAGCTTGCAATGCCTAGTACCAATGAGAGTGCTGAATTGAATTTAGGAGTAGCAATACCCCTCTTTGTAAAAGGATTTCTAGATCTGTCCACAGTAGACTGCACCCTGTTTTACCTTGTTTTAGCTTTGTTTTGCCTCATAATCAATACCTTTCACCCAAAGAAAGTTGCAAGGCACTTAAGATCAACAAGAACACTGAGTAGACATGCATAAACCCTGCAAATACATCCTTGATACATCCAAGAGTTGCTCTGCAAATAGCTCAATTGACCCTCACTGCATGTTCTCAACCACTTGATCAAGCATAAACCATAAGCATTGAGAACTCTAATAGGTTGCTTCAAGATTGAGCTAACCAAGAAATAAGCTCCAATATAGCTTGAGTTGATTGTAAGCTTCAAAGTACCCAATGAGTTTGAATCATATCAAGTAGATTCAAAGGTAAGAAGATACCCAATTGCGTGACCCTGCTTGTAGTACATTCTCCAAACCAATCTTGTAGAGAGATGCCAAAGAACCATCCAATATTGCAAAGTACTTATTGTTGCTAACATTGAAGAGCTCAAATACATGCAAAGAATCCACAATTTGAAGAAGAGACCAAGGTTTGATAGGTAAGGTCAATGCTTACTGCCATTAGTTGAATCAAGAGAAGAAGAGTAACACATAAGCTTGATCTCTCAATGAAGTTTGATCAACAAGCTTCAATGATCATTCCCGGGCTGACATTAGACAAAAGCCCCTTGAAATTATCCAATATTGACCAAGAATTTGATACAAAGGCAAGATACCGTGTTGTCCAAGTAACAAATTGGAAAAAAGAGTGCTCCAAAGCTTGATTCAAGCTCAATACCAACCAATCTTGGTTGTACAAATGAAGTAGACACTTGCCATAATGTAGATAAGCAAAAGCCCCAAAAGATTACACCAAAATTTTCCCAAGAGGAGTGGAAGAATGCTTACTGTCCATAATACCTTCATATGCACTTGTCCAAGAGCTTGAATCCAAGAAATTGCTTCGATCTTGTGTCCATAGTTGATATATGAGTTGAAGACTGGTAAGTTGAGCCTCCAAAGACCAAGAAATCTTCAAGATTAGTGAACATTTCTCAAGAAAAAGCTTGTTGTACTAAACTGTTATGCATAGGTTTTGCAATCTCCATATCCATGCTCCATCAAAGCTTCAAGCTTCAAGATCAATCAATGTCGGCGGTACTAGGATGTATGTAGAAGCCTCATGGAGTATAATAGAGCAAAAATCCTTTGATCTTGATGAAGAAATTTGAGAAATCTTAGTGTTGTCCAAAACTGTCATAAAGCTCCATACCTAGGGTTTGAGAAAGCTCCCATCTTCAAAAAGAGTGAAAGATCAAGTAGAAGATGATGTATACTCCATAGTTGCACTCCATTTCATCATAATATGAAGAGTATAATCTCCAAATGCATCATGTTTTGTTGATCAAGAGGGGGGGGCTATAAAAATAGCACAAACTGTTGCAATATGTCCTCTTATAGCATGTGATGAAAATGAGATGGATATGAATCATATAGGTATTCAATAGGTAGCTCAAGACCCATATAGTATTCACTTATTTCTAAGACTTACCAACTCGAGAAAACAAAAACAAAGAATACTTAAAGTTAAATATGGCAACATTCTAGAAAAGTACAACCATGTGCACATAAAAGAAAAGGAGACGAGTTGAGGGTCAAAGAGGGGCAAACTACCCCCCATAGGAATGTACCTACATAAGCCATTTGAGCATTGGAGGTCATGGGAAGAAGATCTGAGAAGAAATCTCCATGGCAGTTTCTAGGGAAGCTTGAAAGAAAGAGGAAAGAGAAGAAGAAACCCTTCCTTCTCAAAACTAACCACAGTACCATTGAAATATAGCTATGCTAGCTTAGCCTAAACTGGCCTAAATCCATGATCAACCATGGATAATCAACAAGAAATCAACAAGACAAACTCAAATGGAAATAAACTAACTTTCATTAATCATGGCTGGCAGCCATAGCTAAACTAGGAAAGAAGTACAAGAAAATTACCAAGAACATGGATTTTCCAAATGGTCCAAAGATCCCCCTACATTTGGCTGGCTTTCTCTTTTATAGCTAACCCTAGCCAAACCTAACTAACCCTAATCATCTAATTATAGAGTATGTTTACATATGTCAGCCCCATTTTATGGCTATGGTTATGTCCTAATTACATGCCAAAATTTCCTACATGATACTCACATATTCGAAAGATGGAGTTTGCAAAATGCCTATATCAAGGGAAGTTAATTGCACTTAGTTGTGTATGGCTTATTCATTGATAGAGCAATCGGTCAGGGGTTATGAATAACATAATCGTAAAAAGAATAACATTAAGAATTGTGCATACAAGTATTAAGTAAATTTTGCATAGAATCTCTCTTTGATCCCAAGGGGGAGAGCAAATATGCGATGGAATTATTATTGTGTCTATTATTGTATTGTTTGGGAAAAATACAATTAGTTTTGTTGGTTGATTGAACAATAGCCTAAATGCTTTTTACAATAACTGATTGTTGCATTGTGATTTGGATATATATTCCAAGTGCTTGTGTTTAATGGTAAAAGCATGGCATGGGTCAGTAATGACAAGTAGCCATGGGAAATAAATGAATGTTTCACTAGAATATGATATTAGGTAGATTGCCTTGATCGTCCTTGATTCCTTAATGGATTAATTAAGGAAGGATATTTTGCATGGGTGGATCATCTCCAAGATCGCACTGCGGATTACCTCGAGAGGGCACTGCTCGATTCACAGGCCGAAGGTCGAGTGGTGAAAAGGCTAACCATGGAAGTTATGTCTCAAACCTAGGTCTCTTGGGGTCAGTGGAGCTTTGGACACCCCTTGTCGAGTCCGAAATAGAGCGATAGACTACCATGAGCCCAATATCTAGGGCGTTGAAAGATCCTATTCTAGATAAATGATGGAAATTATGGTGCCATGTGATTTGGATTGGGTACTTCTATTGGACAAAAGGGATACATAATTCTTGTGTATGGGCAAGAGACAAAGATTAACTTGAAGATAAGTTAAGGAGCTTGTTTGTCAAAAGGACTGCTTGTTTTGTTTTAGTGTTTGTGTTTTAAATTAGGCAAACGAACCCTATTCCCTAAAAGGCTTAATTAATGAAGCTGATTTTAAATGTTGCACATAAATGTGGTAGGACCTAATTAGAAAACTAAAGCTATCAAGGGAAGCGGGTGGGTGAAATCTCCAACGGGTTCGTTCTATGGCAAGGTGGTCCTAGAGAATTGGGAGGCTTCCCACAAGGTTTTATCATCGTTTGACCTTCATGTATTGTTAAGTTAGAACCCAATTCATGCTGTTTTAGGGGGCTAGAATGGGACTATGCCCTACAATCAGAGAGGTTGAGCAATGCATCCCTTTCGTTTCCCATTCTCCTTGAACCAAGTGCAGTATGGATCTGCTTCGGATTGGGTATCTCTACATAAAGTAGGATATCCAAAACCCAATGCTAGGATGCTGTTAGGAGACCTTGTGCACTAGAAACCCAAACTTCAGGTTGATCCTAGTGGGTTGGCCATGGACGTTCCGTTGCGAGGCGGACTCGGGAAACTCTAGGCGACAAACCCAAAACATTCCATGGGAGTGCCGGGCAGCAATACTTAGAATCGTTTCTCGATGGACCGCTAAAACATTCTTGGATAGCCAATAGGCAAGCACATTACAGAAGTATACATAGATATGGATGTGATTTTAGAGCTTGGGTGCCTTTTGTTGAAGGTCAAACCTATGTATCCATGGCAAAGAGAGAGGAGAAAGAAAAATAAGCAGCCACTAAGGAAGGAAATATATAAAATGAGGGATAAAAGATGAACACTAAGCTTTTTGGTCATTTGAATTTAGTTTCACTTATCATTATCAAACAATGTCATATATGTTGTTAATATAAAGTCATTGAGACCCTATGTCATTAATGTAAAGAATGTCATAAGTACAATTACAAGATGATAAAAATAGATATTCATAATAAAAAATCATAGTAATATTATATCCATATCTATTTATAAAATTAATTTTTACATTTTCAAAAATGAAACTTTCATACAGAGGCTTTGCTCTCATTGTTCTAGAGCACTCTCTCTCTACATCCTAAAAGACATTTTCAAGACCTCAAAACTTACCTAATAGTCACATTACACTCTATCTCAATAGTAGATAAGGTCATACATTTCTTGTAGTGAAAGTGATGGTGAGAGAGAGAGAGAGAGAGAGAGAGAGAGAGAGAGAGAGAGAGAGAGAGAGAGAGAGAGAGAGAGAGAGAGAGAATGTAATAATGAGATGGAGAATGAGGCACACTTGTATTGCAATAGTTGAGAGTACTTATTTATATACAAGATGTTGTGGATATGGTAGGTTCTCTTACTGAAGTATCTCCACATGTTCTAGATCCATCTTATCTAGTTCTCCTATATATCTAGATATTGTCTTCCTAAATATTCTCTAAGCACATGTTCATATGAGTAGATCTCATCATTCTAACATTCCTTCACTCTAGAAAAGAATAACAATATCTTCTAACATTCTTCCTCCCTTCTTAAAAGAAAATAGGATTTTTTTTGTAGTACAAAGAATTTCTTCCAATCATCTTGGTTACAAGGGAAGTAAGATTATAATGATGACTATAGCATGGGTGTAATATCCCCGCATACGAACTCCCCCTACAATTTTTGTAAAATTAGTTTAATTTTTTTTATCCCACTCCTTGCTGCCGAACATGTGGCGAGGGGAAGGAGGATGTCGATGTGCCAAGGGGGGAGGAAGAGGAAAATGGTGTGGTGACAATGACAAGGGGGAAGAAGGAGTGAAGGATGATGACGAGGGAGGAAAGAAGGAGATGATGACGCCAAGGAGTGGAGGAGGAAGGCAATGACATGGCCAAATTCCCCCCAAATAATACTTCTCTTTCCACTATAAAACCCCCCATGGCAAAGAGAGGAGGAGGGAGGGAGGAGGCCAGGACGCTGCATGACAGAGATGGAAAGAACCTTCTTCTCCTTCTCTTCCTCTCCTTAGAGGGTGATGTCCACACGTGAGTACCCTTATCCTTGTCCCCGTGAGCTTATTCTTTCCTCCCCCTGGTCATAAGGAGAAAGGAAAAGGCCTAAACGGGTTGGACGTTGATAGAAGGAGAGGTCTTTGGAGGTATTAAAGCCCGTTGCTTGAGGAGTTTGATGATCAAAGCACTCAAAGTCAAAGCACGAGAATAAAGACAAACATGGAACCCAAGAGAAGCACTTTGGACCCAAAGCATCCAATTGCAAGTGCAATGTCTATTCCACCTACACCGCAAGCTTTCCAAGTACTATCTAAATCATTAAGTAGGTTACCACATTAATAAGATGGTTGAGACTGGGCTCCAAAGTTGGCAATATTGCAATGACTTCTTGGAACTGATTGATAAACCTATATTATATTACTATATGGTAACCCTATTCCCTTGTCATAGAAACCCATTTGCATTGGTATCAAGAGACCCAAGAAGGGTAAACCTCAACATAATTCTCTAAGGTAAGTTACTATGCAATCATAGTCAGTCAAAGCAGAAACCTTAGAATTCAAACCTAATCTTGGGAGGTAAACTTACTCTAGCATCAACACTAAGGAGAAAAATTAGAACCAAACCCCCCAAGAAAACATCTACAATTTGTGGAAATCCTTAAGTTAATCAAATTCAGGGTGTAATATCTCCGCACAATAAAAGTTAGTTGGTTGGTTTGAAAGTTAGCTAGTCAATTAATAAGTTAGTAAGTTTACTAACTAAAGACTAACTAAGGTAAAAACTAACTAACATTAATTATTAATAATTTTTATTTAATTTAAAATATTTTATTTAGAAAAATCAAGAGTTGCAAATTCGATATTTTTCTCGGATTGGCAAGGACCGTAGCCACCCTTCACGTAAATTACAACGTGAACGATACTTATGAGTTATATTAATCATTAGGTTAATGTGTATAGTTTGGATGGTTCAAAAATATTAGATTTTGGACAAAACTAGTATATTTTAGATATTATCCTAAAAAAAGATATGGAGATTTTTAGAACTAGATGTCATTTAAAAGAAAAGATAAGTGATATTTTAGTTAGTTTGGAGTTTTTATAAAAAGAAAAAAATAAAGAGAGGATTTGTGAAATCGTGCGCGCCGCGATCGCAGTTCACAGGCAGTGGATAACACTTTGAACAGAGAAAAGGAGAAGGAGTGAACTAAGAGCTTTCTAAACAAGTGTCTTGGGGTTTTATCCCCCTTTTGGAGCCAATGGAACCATCAGATTTATGATGTGAGCATCAGATCACTGATCTTTCCAAGATCCCCCTCCACAAAGAGCTCCACTTCTCAACCACAAGCCCTCTTCTCTAATTCACTATAAATATGAGGCCTGGGAGAGGCATAGGAAGGATACGGAGACCCCGAGAGGCTCTGAGAGAGAGGTAGAGAGAAGGATACCCCTCCAAGAGATTGTGAGGAAGAGCTTGAAAGAGAGCTTGAGAGAGAGAGAGAGAGAAGAGTCACCCCAAGAAGCTGCAAGGAAGAGAATTAGCTCAATTCCCTCTATCTCGATCCTCAACTTAACCATCTTCTCTTATGCTCTCCCATCTTGAATCTATTCCACCTTCTTAATCTCTTGAGTCTACTTGCAAACGATGGCCTCCAAGCAAAGAATGTCGCGTGCGGATGACAATCCTGCAACCAGCAAACAAGGCTTGGGTCAAAGGCATCACTGTCAATCCAACTACGGTTCCAGTCCGTAAGTAATGCATTTTCGAATCAATAGATACTTGCTTTGATTCTTGTATGAGATACATTAGGCCCCATACTATGATGCACGAGTATAGGTCATCGGAAAGGATAAATTTCATCCCACCTACTCGAAAGATGGAGTTTGTGAAGTGCATATATCAAGGGGAGTTAATTGCACCTAGTTATATATATGACTTATTTGCTAGTAGAGCAATTACAAGGAAGAATTAGTCAAGCGTTATGAATGGCATAGTCATCAAAAGAACGACATTAAAAGATTGTGCATACAAGTGCTAGATTAAATTATAGTCAAGGGTTACAAATAGCATAATTACTAAAAGAATATGACATTGAGAATCATGAATAGAAAGTACTAGTTTTAAAGTTTAGACACTTCAAAAGTACTTAGCCTAAGAGCCCAAATATTAAGAAAAACTAGATTCTAGCTCAATGCATGGCCTATTGGAGTCTAATTACTTGAGATCATCTCGCACTTATCTTATCAAGTATTTACACGTTATGTCTATAACATGTTTGATATATGAGGATAATTTTCTAGTTGCCTCATGACTTGACTAAGAGCTAGTACAAGAAATTGATCATAAGGGTTAAAACTAGGATGTCTTGAGATCCATTGGATAACGATGACTTCTACCAATCGAAATCTAGGGTTGGGTTACCAATTCAAGGTAAGTGACGTATAGAACTTACATAATGAATAGTGTTTGAACCCTTAACATATGCCCTAGCCGAAGGAAGGAAGTGTTAAGAACATTTTTGCATAGTATCGCTCTTAGATCCCAAGGGGGAGAGCAATTATGCAATGGAAAATAGTATTTCATCTACTCTTGCATTGTTTTGGAAAGAATGCAATTGGTTTTGTTGATTGATCGAACAACATCCTAAATGTTTTTACATTCAACTTGTTGTTAGTTGTTGTTTGGATAATTATTCCAAGTGCTTGTGATTTATGGTAAATTCATGGCAAGGGTCAGTGATGACAAGTCGCCATGGGAATAAAGGAATGTTTTCTTGAAAATTGATATTAGGGTGAATGCCTTGTTTGTGCTTGATTCTTAAAGGATTTAATTAAGGAAGGATATATTGTACGGGTGGATCACCTCCATGGTCGCACCGCGTATTAACTCGAGAGGGCACTTCTCGATTCATGGGCCAAAGGTCGAGTGGTGAAAAGGCCAACCACGGGAATGATGTTTCGCTCCTAGACAACTTGCGGGTCAGTTGGAGCTCTCGACACCCCTTGCTAAGTCTAGAATGGAGTTGAAGACCTTCGTGGCCCCCAACATCTGGACATGTTGGAAGATCTTATTCTAGATAAAGGATTGAGTTTGTGGTGCCATGTGAATTGGACCAGTTACTTCTGCAGGGTAGAAGGGATACTTCTGTTGGACAGAAGCGATACATAATTTCTCTTATATGGGCGGGAGACAAAGATTAACTTGAAGATAAGTTAAGGAACTTGTTTGAACTTGTTTGTCAATAGATTGCTTTGCTCTGTTTTCGTGTCTGTGCTATAAGTTATGCGAACGAACCCTGTTCCCTAAAAGGCTTAATTAATGAAGCTGTCTTTAAGTGTCACACATAAATGTGGAAGGACCTAATTAGAAAACTAAAGCTATTAAGGGAAGCAGGTGGGCGGAATCCCCAACGGGTCTGTCCTACGGCAGGGTGGTCCTAGAGAACTGGGAGGCTTCTCATAAGTTTTTATCGTCATTCGACCTTTAGGTATTGATAGGTTAGAACCCGATTCATGCTGTTTTAAGGGACCGGAATGGGATTATGCCCTATGGGCAAAGAGGTTGAGCAGCGCATCCCTCTCATTTCCCATTCTCTTTGAACCAAGTGCGGCATGGGTCTGTTTCGGATTGGGTATCTCTCCGTAAAGTAGGATGTCCAAAACCCGACGCTAGAATGCTAACAGGAGACCTTGACAACTAAGAACCCAAATTTCAGGTCGATCCTAGTGGATTCGGTCATGAACGTTCCGTTGCGAGGCAAACTCGGAAAACCCTAGGCGACAAAACTCGGAACATTCCCTGGGAGTGCCATGGAGTGACGCTTAGATTTGTTTCTCGATAGACCGCTAAAAGAGTGCCTGGAAAGCCGATGGGCGGGCACCTCACAGTTGGTATAAGAGCGAAACTTTGTAATGATACGTGATTAATTAATGTATGGTTTGTAGACATATCCTAAACAAAATAATCTAAGCAATATGGCTTGATTGTTAGGCACCTTCTGCACCCATGAATGTTGACATGCAAGAGAAGAAATTCCTTCTCGAGCAAATTAAGGCACCCAAGTTTGATGGAGAAGGGATAGACATCGCAGCAGAGGCAGAGATATGGATTGAGTCGATGGATGACTATTTCTTTGCTTCGGGAACTGTCTCTACCAATCAAGCAATGATAGGCAGGTGGCTAGGCTCGATTATGGTGGAAGCAATGGTGCGAAGATGAAGGTGTTTCTGAAGCCGCTGTTACTTGGGTTCAACTGAAAGATGTTGTACACAGACCATAACTTCCGCCAACCTACCAGACTTTGAAGATAAATGAATTCTTCAAGCTAAAGTAACTAGAATTAACTTTGGAAGCTTACTACTCAAAGTTTGTAACCCTACTAAAATATGCACCACCTATGGATATTGCGCAGCAAGTATCCAAGTTTTGCCATGGCCTAAACACTCCTCTGAACCACCATCTTGAAGCAATGCGTCCAATGGACTTGCAAGACACATTACTCCGAGCGAATCCAATCGTCCAAGAATTTAAATCGGAAAATTATAGTAAAGATGACTCTCGAGATCTAGGTAACAGATGCCATACATGTGGAGAGATAGGGCACATCTGTAGGAGATGTCCCTACCGCCAATGTTTCCATTGCAATGAGCTAGGACATGTCCAAACAGACTGCCCTAACTTAAGTCTAGAAGATATGGAGCATCCAAGAAAACGAAGCTACAGAAGTGCAGTCTTCGGATATATAGAGGAATCAGATGAAGACGGAGATTTAGAACCTACTACACCACTTCAGGATTATTAGAAATCCTAGAAATTTTGTCAACATGAAATACAACTTGTATTGGAATAAACTTAACTCTTGTGACTATAGTTAACTTGAGTAATATGAGTTGCGTCTATTTTGAGCCTAGAACTTGCGAATGATTAGAGATACTCTGGCAAGGAATGATAGTTATAACGTGCAATGAATTTCTCTTAAGTCATTTCTTCTCAACTAATATAGATTTGGTCTTACCAGAATGTCGAAGCTTGGAAGTATTCTTTAGTGTTACAAGCAAAGCCAATTTTCCATGGAGCTCAGTCCCGAACTAAAGATAGGACAATCTGGAAATGTAGTTTCCAAGATGAAGGACCACTCCAATCTGCTAAAAGAATCCTAGGACACTTTGGTCTAAAGAAGAAAAACTTGCCAAGGACAACCAAGAACCTTGTGACCGAAAGTGATAAATCTCCGCGTTGTTTCCATTGCAGGGAGTTAGGTCATTTCAAAAGGGAATGTCCAAAGCACCTTAAACACCGATGCTCCGAGTGACACAACATTGGACATAACTATATCAATTGTCCCAACAGAACTCAAAGAAAACTTGAGCTTACAGGAAAAGAAGTTGTACAAGCTCCAGTGATCTAGAATATACCAAGTGCTTAGGAAAAACTAGAAGATATCCATGAGATGTAACTACAATGAATTTTCTCTTGTCATCAAGACTCGAATATATCAAATACAATAGGTTGTCTTTTTTTTTTCAAAAGACCGTATGTCTGTGAGAGATCAGTGTAGCACAACAAAAGCATGGTGGGCCCATAACCCACAGGTTCCAAAAATGATACCCCCCCCCCCCCCCCCCCGTTTCTCTCGAGATGAGGACATCTCGATTTCTCTAAGGGGAGGTGGATGTAATATCTCCGCACAATAAAAGTTAGTTGGTTGGTTCGAAAGTTAGCTAGTCAATTAATAAGTTAGTAAGTTTACTAACTAAAGACTAACTAAGGTAAAAACTAACTAACATTAATTATTAATAATTTTTATTTAATTTAAAATGTTTTATTTAAAAAAATCAAGAGTCGCAAATTCGATATTTTTCTCGGATTGGAAAGGACCGTAGCCACCCTTCACATAAATTACAACGTGAATGAGACTTGTGAGTTATATTAATCACTAGGTTAATGTGTATAGTTTGGATGGTCCAAAAATATTAGATTTTGGACAAAACTAGTATATTTTAGATATTATCCTAAAAAAAGATATGGAGATTTTTAGAACTAGATGTCATTTAAAAGAAAAGACAAGTGATATTTTAGTTAGTTTGTAGATTTTATAAAAAGAAAAAAATAAAGAGAGGATTTGTGAAATCGCGTGCGCCGCGATCGCAGTTCACAGGCAGTGGACAACACTTTGAACAGAGAAAATGAGAAGGAGTGAACTAAGAGCTTTCTAAACAAGTGTCTTGGGGTTTTATCCCCCTTTTGGAGCCAATGGAACCATCAGATTTATGATGTGAGCATCAGATCACTGATCTTTCCAAGATCCCCCTCCACAAAGAGCTCCACTTCTCAACCACAAGCCCTCTTCTCTAATTCACTATAAATATGAGGCCTGGGAGAGGCATAGGAAGGATAAGGAGACCCCGAGAGGCTCTGAGAGAGAGGTAGAGAGAAGGATACCCCTCCAAGAGATTGTGAGGAAGAGCTTGAAAGAGAGCTTGAGAGAGAGAGAGAGAGAGAAGAGTCACCCCGAGAGGCTGCAAGGAAGAGAATTAGCTCAATTCCCTCTATCTCGATCCTCGACTTAACCATCTTCCCTTACTCTCTCCCATCTTGAATCTATTCCACCTTCTTAATCTCTTGAGTCTACTTGCAAATGATGGCCTCCAAGCGAAGAATGTCACGTGCGGATGACAATCCTGCAACCAGCAACAAGGCTTCGGGCAAAGGCATCACTGTCAATCCAACTACGGTTCCGATCATAAGTAATGCATTTTCGAATTAATAGATGCTTGCTTTGATTCTCGTATGAGATACGTTAGGCCCCATACTATGATGCACGAGTATAGGTCATCGGAAAGGATAAATATCATCCCACCTACTCGAAAGATGGAGTTTGTGAAGTGCATATATCAAGGGGATTTAATTGCACCTAGTTACATATGACTTATTTGCTAGTAGAGCAATTACAAGGAAGAATTAGTCAAGCGTTATGAATGGCATAGTCATCAAAAGAACGACATTAAAAGATTGTGCATACAAGTGCTAGATTAAATTATAGTCAAGGGTTACAAATAGCATAATTACTAAAAGAATATGACATTGAGAATCATGAATAGAAAGTACTAGTTTTAAAGTTTAGACACTTCAAAAGTACTTAGCCTAAGAGCCCAAATATTAAGAAAAACTAGATTCTAGCTCAATGCACGGCCTATTGGAGTCTAATTACTTGAGATCATCTCGCACTTATCTTATCAAGTATTTACACGTTATGTCTATAACATGTTTGATATATGAGGATAATTTTCTAGTTGCCTCATGACTTGACTAAGAGCTAGTACAAGAAATTGATCATAAGGGTTAAAACTAGGATGTCTTGAGATCCGTTGGATAACGATGACTTTTGCCAATCAAAATCTAGGGTTGGGTTACCAATTCAAGGTAAGTGACGTATAGAGCTTACATAATGAATAGTGTTTGAACCCTTAACATATGCCCTAGCCGAAGGAAGGAAGTGTTAAGAACATTTTTGCATAGTATTGCTCTTAGATCCCAAGGGGGAGAGCAATTATGCAATGGAAAATATTATTTCATCTACTCTTGCATTGTTTTGGAAAGAATGCAATTGGTTTTATTGATTGATCGAACAACATCCTAAATGTTTTTACATTCAATTGGTTGTTAGTTGTTGTTTGGATGATTATTCCAAGTGCTTGTGATTTATGGTAAATGCATGGCAAGGGTCAGTGATGACAAGTCGCCATGGGAATAAAGGAATGTTTTCTTGGAAAATGATATTAGTGTGAATGCCTTGTTTGTGCTTGATTCTTAAAGGATTTAATTAAGAATATATTGTACGAGTGGATCACCTCCATGGTTGCACCGCGTATTAACCTGAGAGGGCATTGCTCGATTCATGGGCCGAAGGTCGAGTGGTGAAAAGGCCAACCACGAGAATGATGTTTCGCTCCTAGACAGCTTGCGGGTCAGTTGGAGCTCTCGATACTCCTTGCTAAGTCTAGAATGAAGTTGAAGACCTCCGTGGCCCCCAACATCTAGACATGTTGGGAGATCCTATTCTAGATAAAGGATTGAGTTTGTGGTGCCATGTGAATTGGACCAATTACTTCTGCAGGGCAGAAGGGATACTTCTGTTGGATAGAAGCGATACATAATTTCTCTTGTATGGGCGGGAGACAAAGATTAACTTGAAGATAAGTTAAGGAACTTGTTTGAACTTGTTTGTCAATAGATTGCTTTGCTCTGTTTTCGTGTCTGTGCTATAAGTTATGCGAACGAACCTTGTTCCCTAAAAGGCTTAATTAATGAAGCTGGCTTTAAGTGTCACACATAAATGTGGTAGGACCTAATTAGAAAACTAAAGCTATTAAGGGAAGCGGGTGGGCGGAACCCCCAACGGGTCTGTCCTATGGCAGGGTGGTCCCAAAGAACTAGGAGGCTTCTCATAAGTTTTTATCATCATTCGACCTTTCGGTATTGACAGGTTAGAACCCGATTCATGCCGTTTTAGGGGACCGGAATGGGACTATGCCCTATGGGTAGAGAGGTTGAGCAGTGCATCCCTCTCGTTTCCCATTCTCTTTGAACCAAGTGCGGCATGGGTCTGCTTCGAATTGGGTATCTCTGCGTAAAGTAGGATGTCCAAAACCCGACACTAGAATGCTAACAGGAGAGCTTAACAACTAGGAACCCGAATTTCTGGTCGATCCTAGTGGGTTCGGTCGTGAACATTCCATTGCGAGGTGGATTCGGGAAACCCTAGGCGACAAAACTCGGAACATTCCATGGGAGTGCCAAATTCCCTTTCAATGTATGGCATGTACAAATTAACCTAAGTAGGCCCAAAAGTAGAATTTTTGGTTGGTTGATACGTATGTACCAATAACCTATGTATTAATCCCTAAGTTAATTACTCTCCTTGGGAGATAAGGGCTATGGACTATATCAGTCCTTGTAAAGCATTCAAATGAAATTGTTTTGGTTTATGTCAAAATATATTGAGATATACTTTGTTGCTAGTAGTTAAGAGTAGATTATTTGCCTTAACTCTCGATTGAAGTGGGGAGAACTCCTTGAGGGGGAGAGTTTGTTTGTTCTGAGGCTTATGTAGCATGCATGCCTCCAAGCATGTTTCTTAGAGGTCCATCAAGAAGCAAATCTTAGCGTCACTACCTAACATTCCCATGGAAAGTTCTGAGGTTTGTTACCTAGGGTTTCCCAAGTCTGCCTCACAATGAAACGTGCATGGCCGAACCCACTAGGATTGACCTAAAATCTAGGTGCCTAGTGGCCAAGGTCTCCTAATAGCATTCTAGCATCGAATCCTAGACATCTTACTTTACGTAGAGATACCCAAGTCGAAGTAGACCCATGCCACACTTGGTTCAAAGAGAATGGGAAACGAGAGGGATGCACCGCTCAACCTCTCTGCTAGTAGGGCATAGTCCCATTCCAATCCCCTAAAACGACATGAATCCGATTCTAGCTTACTACTACCTAAATATCGTACAACTGTAGAACCTTGTGAGAAGCCTCCTAGTTTTCTAGGACCACCCTTCCGTAGGACGGACCCATCAAGGGTTCCGTCCATCCGCTTCCCTCAATAGGTGATCTTTAGTTATCTAATTAGGTCTATCACATTTATGTGTGACATTTATAATAAGCTTCCTTAATTAAGCCTTTTAGGGAATAGGATTTGTTAAGATAACTTATGGCAGTGACATGAAAGTAGTTCAGAGAGGTTCCTTAAAAGCAAACTTTATATTAACATCTTAACTGAGATACAATTCTTTTCCAAAAAGGACGGATTCTACAATCCGTGAGGATGCATCTTATTTCCTCCAAGTTTCCATCCTTGTACTAGTAACAGGCCTCGAGAACCTATCTCGAGTCACATAGATCGTTTGAGTAAGACCCGGAGGTAGGGAATTTACAGCCAGAGCCCCCCTAGCATCCAAGCATCCTCCTACATTCAAAATAACCCACGGATAGATCTCTCATGGTGGGTTCAATCCATGTTCCCGTCACGGTTATTTGGAACCCCCTTGGCTAGGGTTGGCGGCCAACTCGGGGTAGCTTGGCGCACCCTCCATGAATTTAACTCAATTCATTATTCAAAATTCTTTTGTGAGCATAGACATTGAATCTAGATTTACAAGCACAAACAACAATGAAGGCGAGTGCTCAGGACATCTGCTATAGTGGAGTTCTGATCTTTGAACACTTAGCATTGCCCTTCTTTGGTCTTTCTTGCCATGGCATCATTTTCCATTATCTTCTGAGGGATAGAGACTACCCTCTTTCTGACCTCACTCCTATGTCATAGGAGCAAGTAATTACGCTATTGCATTTATATCCGATAGTTTTCGAATGGTAGCTTCCCTAAGTTGCTAACCTTTGGTTCTTATCTTAAGGTCCATATCTACATGATTCAAACTAGAATTTCAATTTGGTTAGTTGGTAACCATTTTCCCACCTTGGAATTTTATTGGGGTTCTAAGTTTACCCTAGGGTTCCCTTCCCTCAAGATAGCAGGAACTTGTGTTCACTCCTCTCGCAAGTCAAGTGTAAACTAAGTCTATTTACCATTCTAAAATAGTTGCGAGCATCGAATGTAACTTGGTGAATAGTCATTCTTCTTGTGGGTACGACATACAAGCTTTCTTGTGTTATCTTCGAGATGTATCATATTTTGAAAATGATATACCAAAGAGTGTTTTGGATCCATCGCAGTTGGTTATTGGGGTAGAGACCAAAGAGTATCTTGACTCTAAGTCAAAATATGGTCGTAAGGGCAACTTGACCTATTTGCGATTAGAACCCTAGTTAAGTCAAATTAAATTTTAGCCTCACTTATCATGTAGGATTTCATTTACCAAACTGGCCCTTGCAATTAAGCTTAGCAGCTCACATGCGCATCTTAAATCTACCTTTTTAGATGCATCCCTATCATATGCCATACAAATCTAGATGCAAGTCTTTCCTGAGTTGATGATACAATGCAAGATTCTAATTCCTAAAAATTCCTTCTAGTGCATTTATACAATTCATAAGGCATGACCTAATTATTTAAATGCGAGTGTACATGAGTTCTCTATAAATGCAAGTTAATTCACTCCAATGGTCTATAAGATGCAATTGAGCTATATGGAATATTTATGTACACTGGCAATCTATGATGCATTTGCAAAAGTTCAAACCTAATACTTGGCTTAATTACTACAACAACTCGTAGATGCTCAATCTATTTGTGGAAATTCATGGTTATTAAGCCTTTTCAACTACCTTTTGAGTTATACAAGTTACACGATGCAAAGTATGACTTCTTCCTAATGACGTCCATGCTTAAATGCTCGATTTCAAGTATTAGACATAGTAGTAGTACTTGGTTTTGGAGTGTCAAATTAGTGTTTACGCTTGATAACCCATTCCTGTTAATGGTGGCATCTTTGCCCGATCCTCCTTCCGTAGTCATAGCTTTTTCAGTTACTTTGGAGAGTTTACACTTTGGGGCCATTTTGGAGCTTGGAATGCGACCTTCACTCCTCTCGAAGGACTCCTTAGTGTCGGAGTTCCCTACTCCTTGTCTTGACTTTCATGATCTCCTTGTCAACTAGAGGTAATCGATGGAGAGATCTTGGGAAGTGTTGATGGGGAGACTGGGTGATCGAGACTTCATCCAAGTAAGGCATTGTCCTTGGGCCTCTTCTTTCTCTCTCTCTCTCTCCTCTCTTACTCTAGGTTCCCCTTCCCTCTCCTCTCTCTCTCTTTCTCTCCTGAATCACTACCTCTCTCTCTCTCTCTCTCTCTCTCTCTCTCTCTCTCTCTCTCTCTCTCTCTCTCAAGCATAGCAGCATGGGGGGTAAAGAAGAATGGTGTGTTACTGCTCAAGGAGAGGGAAAAAAAGAAGAGAATTATCCTCCCTTTGCTAAGGGGGGGGATTTATAAGGGATACGATGCGTAATAATTGGGGGGTGTGTGCGACAAGGGGGCCCCTCCCTTTCCCTCCCTTCGGGTGGCCAAAAAGGCCTTCATGTCATGCTGTAGTTTGTGGAGGAGAAGGAGAGATAGTGGGGGTTTGGAGGTAGCACACATGTGCCCCTCCCCCCATCGCAATTGTCATCTTCATGATCTTCGGCCTCCTCTGCCCACCACGTTGACTCCCTTTCCCTCATCTACATCGACTCCCAGTTTATCTCCCTCTCCCTCCGCTAGCTGGCGGCACTGACAGGGGGTGATGTAAAAAAATTTAGTTTTGATTCGTTAAAAAGGGGGTCCTCATAACGGTGATGAGATATTACAACTTAATAGACATACAAGGGTTTACTTAGGACTAAAATTAGGATGCTTTGAGATTCGTCTCATAGCTACTATGTTTATCAATCCTATTCGAGAATTGGGCTAGATACGAACAACAACTCCAAGCCTCAAAGAAGAGAGCTCAAGGGATTAGGAAAAATTGAGTCAAAGTAAAGACCACTACTTTTATACTTGTTGGGAAGGAGGTTGGGTTATCGTTCAATGTAAGTGATCTATAGAAATTATGTCTTATATAGTGTTTGAAACCTTGACATATACCCTAGCCGAAGGTAGGGAATATTAAGTAAAATTTTGCATAGCATTGCTCTTGGATCCCAAGGGGGAGAGCAAATATGCAGATGGAAATGTTATCGCATCTATGCTTGCATTGTTTGGAAAAATACAATAGGTTGTTGGTTGATCGAATAACACCCTAAATGCTTTCGCATTCAACTAATTGTTGGATTGTGGTTTGGATGATTATTCCAAGTGCTTGTGATTTATGGTAAATTCATAATCTATTCCACAACGCTAAAGATTCATAATCTATTCCACAGCTGCCCACAACGCTAAAGATTCATAATCTATTCCACGTTAGCCTATTGAAAAAGGATCTACGTAATCTGAATCATGTACTTGATGATCAACAAATTGTAATGCCTAGCCATAGAGTCCTTGAGCTACGGCATGATAGAATCTTAGATGTTAGGGAGAGGCATTTGAGATCAAGGACCTTGAGAGAATACCTCATCCAGTGGAAAGATTATCCAGAAGAGGATGCCACCTGGATGGACGAAAATACTCTCGACCAATAATACCCCCAGGTCTTCTCAAGATGAGGACATCTCGATTCCTCTAAGGGGGAGAGGATGTAATATCCCCTGCCAATACATTTGACTCACTGGACTTTTCTTCTCATAAAGATTCTTGATTTTATCTAACAACTGCCATGCACTTTGTTCTTCCTCAAATACTTTCCCCATGAGAAACCCCCCTAATTTTTTTTTAAAAGACAAAATTTTTTACCCTCCCTCTCTCTCCCCCCACCGATTGCATGGCGGGGGGGAGAGAGAGAGAGAGAGAGAGTAAGTAATGAATGGGGGACATGCAGCCCCCCAGGTGGGGGGTGGCAGTTGTGAATAGCCGTCTTCCTCCCCCCCTTACCACCTCCTCCCCCCTCCCTCGTCGCTGGAACGACAGCCCCCCCTCCTGTGATCAGCACAGAGAAGAAGAAGAAGAAGAAGAAGAAGAAGAAGAAGAAGAAGAAGAAGAAGAAGAAGAAGAAGAAGAAGAAGAAGAAGAAGAAGAAGAAGAAGAAGAAGAAGAAGAAGAAGAAGAAGAAGAAGAAGAAGAAGAAGAAGAAGAAGAAGAAGAAGAAGAAGAAGAAGAAGAAGAGGGAGAGAGAGAAAGAGAGGAGAAGAAGAGAAGAAGAAGAAGAAGAAGAAGAAGAGGGAGAGAGAGAAGGAGAAGAGAAGAAGAAGAAGAGGGAGAGAGAGAAGGAGAAGAAGTGAAGAAGAAGAAGAGGAAGAGAGAGAGAGGAGAAGAAGAGAAGAAGAAGAAGAAGAAGAAGAAGAGGGAGAGAGAGAAGGAGAAGAAGAGAAGAAGAGGGAGAAGAGGGAGAGAGAGAGAAGAAGAAGAAGAAGAAGAAGAAGAAGAAGAAGAAGAAGAAGAAGAGGGAGAGAGAGAAGTAGAAGCAGAGAAGAAGAAGAAGGAAGGAGAGAGAGAGAGAGAGAGAGAGAGAGAGAGAGAGAGAGAAGAGATAGAAGCTTTTGGAAGCTTCTTCAGCCCCTCCTTAAAGAGAGGTCACACACCCCTCTCGACATCTCTGGAAATATGCCCCTTCCCCTTCAATCTCTTCCTCCACTCAAGGAGAGGCGGCAAGGATTTTGCATAGGAGAGTACATGAATTCTATCTCTCGTACACACGTCATCGAGTATGGCCCTGAAGCGTAGTTCCACCAAGATGGCCGAAAACCCTACAAGCGTGGATGGAGGTTCGAAACAAGGTGGCACCGCAACGGCGAACGGTTTTTCAGGCATCAATACCACTGGAATCACGGCATCACCCCAAACCCAGGTATGAACTTAGTTGTGATGTATGTAACGAGCAAGATAATTTCCGTTGCAAGATGGCATCATAATAGGTAAACTTGATTAGATAATTGCATCATAAATTACCAAAAACGTCTTGCAAGAATTCCTGCACAAAGTGCATTTATCCTTGCACAAATTCTTGCTTAAAATTCATTTCAGAGGACAATGAAAGAAACAAAAGTGCATCTCCGTATCGCAAGAACGATTCTAAGGTACATGTAATAAGCTGCAGAAAAGATTAAAGCGCAACTAGGCTCATACAATAATTACATTAAGTTATAAAGGTCAGATCATTCAAGAAGGTTATGAGACCTGCAAATAATTACATAGAGGATAATGGTAAGGTTGCATGCCTAGAAAATACATTCGCATGTGTGGCATAGAACATCATGTGGATTATATCAAAATTGTAAGCATTGAAAGAAGGCATGGCATTACCTTGCGTGCATTAAAGTTGTTGGGAAAATTCAACGTTGTTTGTAATTTACCAGATGGGACTGAGATCCATGAGACCCATGTCAAAGTTCTTGGGATAGGTAAAAGCTTAAGCGCCTGTGAGTATTATTATGAGGGCTTAAGAAGATTATACTTAAGACGGAGTAGGAACTGTTCTAAACAGAACCATCTTGACCAACCATGGTCAAGGGGATAGACAATCTTGATCAATTAAGATCAAAGATAAAGGTACATAGGTACTTTAAGGGATATAGGAGATAACCAACAAGTTGACCAACTGAGGACAACGGGGTTGTCCATGATCTATCTTGAAAAGAGACCTAAGGTAAGGATAATTAGGGTCAATAGGGTACAAACCCTAACCCAAAGGAAAAGGCAAAACAAGAAACCTAGCTTGCCAAGCCCCTCGAATCTCGCCAAGTCATGAACGACCCAGGATCGAATGCTAGGAGCATTCGAGAACAAGGAATCACACCTTAGCAGTTGGTCGTACAAACGACCTCTGAGATGATCGTGATTGTACACTTAGGTACATTGTTTGAACTTCTTTGCTCAAGGAACTAATTCAAGAAAAAAAATCTTAATGCTTCAGGTTAAAAGCCTGGAGGGAGAGGCAAGTTCAGTTATCTCTGACTGTCTGCCTAGCCATATCCAAGGGGTTGTTAGCCACGCGGGGTATGTGGACCGAACCCGTCGCGAGAGGTCTCTCTGTGGGTGCTGCTTGGAGCGGGAGGAAGCTTGGGTGCCAGGGGAGGCTTTGGCTATAAATTCCTTACCTTCGCTCCCCACACAAGAGGCTGACATGACTCGAGATGGGATCTGGAGGCCCGTGTACTAGTCTACGGGCCGAACTTGGAGCAGCAATCCTGTTGATTGCTGGGATAGCCTTCGAGCATGATACTTGATGTATTCCGAGACTATGATAAATAAAGACCAGATATTTGAAAAATGAACTTTCTTGACATTGTTTTTGTGTTAGTGCCTAAATTACGTGAAGGAACTTGTGTTTAAACTGATTAATTAAGGAAGCTACTTTTTCATGTCAAACATAATGTGGTAGGTAATTAGATAACTAAGCAAACTGAGGAAAGTACGGTGGACGTGACTTGGGTCCATCCTATGGAAGGGTGGTCCACTTAGTTGAAAACTTTTCTCAAAAGACGTGATAACGAGACTGTGAAAACCTAGCGTCATTAGAGTTAGAATCCCGATTTATGCTGTTTGAGGGGAACAGAATGGGACTATGCCTTATGGGCAGGGAGGTTGAGCTTTGCATCCCTCTCGTTTCTCATTCTCCATGAACCAAGTACAGCATAAATCCGCTTCGACTCTAGCAATACCCCCAGATATTCTCAAGATGAGGACATCTTGATTCCTCTAAGGGGGAGAGGATGTAATATCCTCTCCTGTCCCTATCCAAGGGGGTTGTTAGCTGCACCAAGTATGTGGACCATGGGCAGCATAAATCCGCTTCGACTCTGTTATTCCTATGCAAAGTGGTTCATCTGGAGCTCAACGGTAGCTACTTCCTAGAGACTTTGCTGATAGGAAAGAAACCCTGACTTCATGTAGGTCCTAAGTGGGAATGACCGGACACTTTTGCTCGAGGCAGACTCGAGAAGACCTAGATCGCAAACCCTGTGACACTCCTTGCGAGTGCCATGCGGTGCTTTCTAGACTCTCTTGGGCTGCCAAGACGTGTCCCACAAGTGGGTGAGTGGACACGTTACAGTTGGTATATACTGATGCTCAACCCAGTGGAAAGATTATCTAGAAGAGGATACCACCTGGATGGAAAAAAATACTCTCAACCAACAATACCTCCAGGTCTTCTCGAGATGAGGACATCTCGATTCCTTTAAGGGGGAGAGGATATAATATCCCCCGTGCCTTTCCCCATGAGAACCCCCACTAAATTTTTTTTTACTCTCCCTCTCTCTCCCCTTGCCGACTGCATGGCGGAGAGAGAGAGAGAGAGAGAGAGAGAGAGAGCAAGTAATGAGTGGGGGGCATGCGGCCCCCTAGGTGGGGGGTGGCTGTGAATAGCCGTCTTCACCCCCCTACCCACCACCTCCTCCCCCCCTCTACAAAAGGCAGCAGCTCCCCCCCTCCCTCGTCGATGGGATGGCAGCTCCCCCTCCCTCCCCCCTGAGTGATCAGTGCAGAGAAGAAGAAGAAGAAGAAGAAGAAGAAGAGGAGGAGGAGGAGGAGGAGGAGGAGGAGGAGGAGGAGGAGGAGGAGGAGGAGGAGGAGGAGGAGGAGGAGGAGGAGGAGGAGGAGGAGGAGGAGGAGGAGGAGGAGGAGGAGGAGAGAGAAGGAGAAGAAGAGAAGAAGAAGAAGAGGGAGAGAGGAAAAGAAGAAGAAGAAGAAGAAGAGGGAGAGAGAGAGAGAAGGAGAAGAAGAGAAGAAGAAGAAGAGGGAGAGAGAGAGAGAGGAGAAGAAGAAGAAGAAGAAGAAGAGGAGGAGGAGGAGGAGGAGGAGGAGGGAGAGAGAGAAGGAGAAGAAGAGAAGAAGAAGAAGAGGGAGAGAGAAGGAGAAGAAGAGAAGAAGAAGAAGAGGGAGAGAGGAAAAGAAGAAGAAGAAGAAGAAGAAGAAGAAGAGAGAGAGAGAGAGAAGGAGAAGAAGAGAAGAAGAAGAAGAGGGAGAGAGAGAGAGGAGAAGAAGAAGAAGAAGAAGAAGAAGAAGAAGAAGAAGAAGAAGAAGAAGAAGAAGAATAATAATAATAATAATAATAATAATAAGAAGAAGAAGAAGAAGAAGAAGAGGGAGAGAGAGAAGAAGAAGAAGAGAAGAAGAAGAAGAGGGAGAGAGAGAGAGGAGAAGAAGAGAAGAAGGAGAGAGAGAGAGAGAGAGAGAGAGAGAGAGAGAGAAGCTTTTGGAAGCCACTTCACCCCCTCCTTAAAGAGAGGTCACACACCCCTCTCGACATCTTTGGAAATATGCCCCTCCCTCTTCAATCTCTTCATCCACTCAGGGAGAGGCGGCAAGGATTTTGCATAGGAGAGTGTAGGAATTCTATCTCTCGTACACACGTCTTCGAGTATGGCCTCGAAGTGTAGTTCCACCAAGATGGCTGGAAACCCTGCAAGCGTGGATGGAGGTTCGAAACAAGGTGGCACCACAACCGCGAATGGTTCTTCAGGCATCAATACAACTGGAATCACGGCATCACCCCAAACCCAGGTATGAACTTAGTTGTGATGTATATAACGAGCAAGATAATTTCCGTTGCAAGATGGCATCATAATAGGTGAAATTGATTAGATAATTGCATCATAAATTACCAAAAACATCTTACAAGAATTCTTGCACAAAGTGCATTGTTCCTTGCACAAAAAATGCATTTCAGAGGACAATGAAAGAAACAAAAGTGCATCTCCATATCGCAAGAAGGATTCTAAGGTACATGTAATAAGCTGCAGAAAAGATTAAAGTGCAACTAGGCTCATACAATAATTACATTAAGTTATAAAGGTTAGATCATTCAAGAAGGTTATGGGACTTGTAAATGATTACATAGAGGATAATGTTAAGGTTACATGCCTAGAAAATACCTTCGCATGTGTGGCATAGAACATCATGTGGATTATATCAAAATTGTAAGCATTGAAAGAAGGCATGGCATTACGTTGCGTGCATTAAAGTTGTTGGGAAAATTCAACGTTGTTTGTAATTTACCAGATGGGACTGAGATCCGTGAAACCCATGTCAAAGTCCTTGGTAACTTCAAGAGGGATAGGTAAAAGCTTAAGCGCCTGTGAGTATTATTAAGAGGGCTTAAGAAGATTATACTTAAGACAGAGTAGGAACTGTTCTAAACAGAACCATCTTGACCAACCATGGTCAAGGGGATAGACAATCTTGATCAATTGAGATCAAAGATAAAGGTACATAGGTACTTCAAGGGATCTAGGAGATAACCAGCAAGTTGACCAACCGAGGACAATGAGGTTGTCCATGATCTATCTTGCAAAGAGACCTAAGGTAAGGATAATTGGGGTCGGTAGGGTACAAACCTTAACCAAAAGGAAAAGGGAAAACAAGCAACCTAGCTTGCCAAGCCTCTGGTATCTCGCTAAGTCACGAATGACCCAGGATCGAATGTTGGGAGCATTTGGGAACAAGGAATCACACCTTAGCAGTTGGTCATACAAATGACCTCTGAGATGATCGTGATTGTACACTTAGGTACATTGTTTGAACTTCTTTGCTCAAGGAACTAATTCAAGACAAAACTCTTAATGCTTCAGGTTAAAAGCATGGAGGGAGAGGCAGGTTCAATTACCTTCGACTGTCTGCCTGGCCCTATCCAAGGGGGTTGTTAGCCGCGCCCGGTATGTGGACCGAACCCACCGCGAGAGATCTCTCCATAAGTGTTGCTTGGAGCAGGAGGATGCTTGGGTGCCAGGGGAGGCTCTGGCTCTGTAAATTCCTTACCTCCGGACCCCACACAAGAGGCAGACGTGACTTGAGATGGGATCTAGAACACCTCATCCAGTGAAAAGATTATTCAGAAGAGGATGCCACCTAGATGGTGGAAAATACTCTCAACCAACAATACCCCTAGGTCTTCTCGAGATGAGGACATCTCAATTCCTCTAAGGGGGAGAGGATGTAATATCCCCCGTGCCCCCGTGCCTTCCCCCATAAGAAACCCCCCCTCTTTTTTTTCAAAATTTTTTTAAAAAATTTACTCTCCCTCTCTCTCCCCCGCCGATTGCATGGCAGGGAGAGAGAGAGAGAGAGTGTGTGTGTGTGTGAGTAAGTAAGAGAGGGGGGGTATGCAGCCCCCCAAGGTGGAGGGTGGCAGCTATGAACAACCGTCTCCCCTCCCCCATATCACCCCCCCTCTATAAAAGGGAGCCCCCTTGTGGGGCTAGAGGACAGCGCTCCTCTCCTCCCTCGTTGTGATCAGCAGCCCCCCCTCTTGGTCGAAAACATGCAGCGCCTCCCCTCCCATGTCGTCAGGCAATAGCCGCCCCCCTTGCTGTGATCAGAAAACCTCCCCCCTGTGTTCATCATGAAGAAGAGGAGAGGGAGAGAAGAAGAAGAATAAGAAGAGAGAGAGAAGGAGAAGAAGATAAGAAGAAGAAGAGGAAGAGAGAGAGAGAAGGAGAAGAAGATAAGAAGAAGAAGAGGAAGAGAGAGAGAGAAGGAGAAGAAGAGAAGAAGAAGAAGAAGAGAGAGAGAGAGAGAAGGAGAAGAAGAGAAGAAGAAGAAGAAGAAGAAGAAGAAGAGAGAGAGAGAGAGAAGGAGAAGAAGAAGAAGAGGAAGAGAGAGAGAGAAGGAGAAGAAGTAGTAGAAGAAGAAGAAGAGAGAGAGAGAGAGAGGAGAAGAAGAAGAGGGAGAGAGAGAAGGAGGAGAAGAGAAGAAGAAGAGGAAGAGAGAGAGTGAGAGAGAAGAAGAAGAAGAAGCAGAAGGAGAGAGAGGGAGAGAGAAGAGAGAGAAGCTTCTGGAAGCTTCTTCACCCCCTCCTTAAAGAGAGGTCACACACCCCTCTCGACATCTCCAGAAATACACCCCTCTCCCTTCAATCTCTTCCTCCACTCAAGGATAGGCGGCGAGAATCTTGCATAGGAGAGTGTGAGAACTCTATCACTCGTACACGCATTTTCGAGTATGGCCCTGAAGCGTAGTTCCACAAAGATGGTTGGAAACCCTGCAAGTGTGGATGGAGGTTCGAAACAAGGTGGCACCACAACCGCGAATGATTCATCAAGCATCAATACCACTGGAATCATGGCTTCACTCCAAACCCAGGTTGCTCTATCATTAAATCATAGGTGTTTGATAATTACCTAGGTATGAACTTAGTTGTGATGTATGTAGCAAGCAAGATAATTTCCGTCGTAAGATGTCATCATAATAGGTGGAATTGATTAGAAATTGCATCGTAAATTACCAAAAATTCTTGCATAAAGTGCATTGCTCCTTGCACAAGTTCTTCCTTAAAATGCATTTCAGAGGACATTGAAAGAAACAAAGTGCATGTCCGTATCGCAAGAAGGATTCTAAGATACATGTAATAATCCGTCGAAAAGATTAAAGTGCAGCTAGACTCATACAATGATCACATAAATTTAGATCATTCAAGAATGTTATAGATCATGTAAATAATTACTTAGAGGATAACGTTAAGATTGCATGCATAGAAAGTACCTTTGCATGTGTGGCATAAAATAACGCATGGATTATATCGAAATTGTAAGTAATGAAATGAAGGCATGGCATTACGTTGCGTGCCTTAAAGTTGTTGGGAAAATTCAACATTGTTTGTAATTTACCAAATGGGACTAAGATCCATGAATCCCATGACAAAGTCCTTGGTGACTTCAAGAGGGATAGGAAAAAGCTTAAGTGCTTGTGAGTATTATTAAGAGAGCTTAAGAAGATTATACTTAAGTTGGAGTAGGAATTGTTCTAATCAGAACCATCTTGACCAGCCATGGTCAAGGGGATAGACAATCTTGATCAATTAAGATCAAAGATAAAGGTACATAGGTACTTCAAGGGATCTAGGAGATAACCGGCAAGTTGTCCAACCGAGGACGATTGGGTTGTCCATGACCTATTTTTACCAGGAGACCTAATGTAAGGATAATTAGGGTCGGCAGGGTACAAACCCTAACCCGAAGATGAAGGGGAAGCAAGCAACCTAGCTTGCCAAGCCCTTGGAATCTTGCCAAGTCGGCTCAAGGACCAAATCAATACATTCATCAACCTTCGTGTAAGAAGAGAACCATGCTCTATTGGGGGTAACATGACAAGAGACCATAGAGTCCAAAAGTCAATCAAACACATAGGCCTAATCACTGAGCAAGTAAGCTGTAGGGAAACAAGATGACAGGAGTACATGCTCAATTGCATCATCATGGGTAACTGCATGTACCTCACCAGTAGTAAGAGTGATAACACCTGCTGCATCTACTATATCTCTGACTCTCTACTCATGTTGAGTCCATCTTTGTCTCTGTGCTCTCTAATCCATCTAAAGCATTTTCTTTGAACATGCCCAAGCTTCCCACAATGGAAGCAAACAACATCTGAAGTAGAAGAACCTACAAAAGATGACAAGGAATCCAAGTCATCATGAATAGGGCTATCCATAGCATCCATGGAGCTCAAGAAGTCGAGGGATGTCCCAACGTAGGGAACCTACTCATAAATAAAATTATTTGAAAGTACATCAGTGGTAGAAGCATGATGCAAAGGCTCATAACACCTCAATGGACAGGAGGACATAAAGCTTGATATCAACCAAGGATGCAAAAGCAGCCTACTCAAGCTAGTAAGCAGCTGCGTCTTGCAAATTTTCCTATTCCTTGTGCCAGAATCGAGTTTTAAGCGTCGAGATGGCTCACAAGGTTTGCACAGTTAAGGTGTCTAGCTGGGTATGGTGCAATTTTCCAAAAAAATTACAAAAATCTGACTCGGTCTAGTTCATCTCAATTGCAAGGGCCGAGTGGTGGACTCGAACGGACCGAGGGCCGAATGGAAATAGTGGTCAAGTTTGCCGTTTGAACGAACAAATGGATGTGGCTGAGGGCCGAGTCAGGTTAGTGGGCCGAGTGATTTGGGCCAAATTAAGTTGGCCAAGGGCCGAATCCAAACAGGACTGAATGGTATGTTCGGACTGGCCGAGGTGCAAGGGCCAAGGGCTGAGTTTAAAGGTGTTGGCCGAGTTGTCCGTTTGGACCGGGCCAAATTGGCCAAATGGAAGAGGGCAGAGGGCCGATTCTAGGACTTGGTCCAAAACCAAGCCACTCAGACGGGCTAAGTCAAGGCACGCAAACTTTCAGATCACAACAAGGACGTAGGAGGAAGGGTTTGATATAGTTGGCACGTGCGAAAAACTCCTCGATGGCAAGATCGATTCGAATCACCAATGGAAGCTCCCTCTCCCTCTCCCTCTCTCTCTCTCTCTCTCTCTCTCTCTCTCAATGCTAGGGTGGAAAATGAGCTCTTCTATGGTCTCCTAGCCCTTAAACCCCTTCCCGGGCAAGGTCTTGCTATCCTCAATCACTCACTTGCCGACATTAATCATTTCAACCACTCTTTTTTCCCATTTACCATGATTTGGGCCCTGTTTTTCCTTGTGATGACAATAGAAACCCTAACACTTGTTTTCTCTTTTTTCTTTGTTTTTTCCTATCCTAATGCATCCAAAACACACAAAAAAAAACTACGCTACTCCAACATGATTTTCCCATTCCAAAAAACCAAAAACCTACTTGCTAAGGAAATCAAATACTTCTTCAAACTCCCTTGCCTCCTTCCTATCTACCTCAACCACCAGTTTGGGGGAAAATCCCTACTTCAATGCTCGATTCAAAGCGTGCTCAAGGCTTGAATCCGTTGGTCCCATCAATGGAACCAAAATGTAGAGGGAGCTCACGCTCAATCGCCAAGACCCATGGACCACTTATTGCTTTAAGTGTTCCAAGCCGAGCACTAATGGCTACCTCTCACATAGCCAACATACCATCCATCTATATGAGTGTAGTGGGCTTACCTCCATGTCCCATCGAGTTACCTCCTCTCCTGAGCACTCCGGTAGCTCCACGATCCAAATGCAAGCTTCAAGCAAACTCCATGCTCCAAGCTCCATTTGCGCGAGCAAGGCAAGAGAAGAGAAGAAGAGAGGAGAAGATGGAGAGCTTCTCCACCATGGTCCCTCACCCTCACACACTTACTCTCTCACACTCTCACACACTCTCTCTCAAGCACAAGCTCAAGCAAGCAAGAATAAAAAGAAGAAGAAAAAGAAGAGAGTCACTTTTGGCCACACACAAGAATGAGCTTCTCATTCACTTTTCAACTTTATATACAAAACCCTAAATCTTTTTTTAGGTAGTCATCCCCTTATCCCCTTTTTTACATGGGTGGCCATGGCCTAGGCCCTTTTTCCCATTGTCCTCCTATCTTCCTATCCTTCTTCCTACCGCCCACACACTTACTCTCTCACACTCTCTCTCAAGCACAAGCTCAAGCAAGCAAGAATAAGAAGAAGAAGAAAAAGAAGAGAGTCACTTTTGGCCACACACAAGATTGAGCTTCTCATTCACTTTTCAACTTTATATACAAAAACCTAAATCCTATTTTAGGCAATCATCCCCTTATCCCCTTTTTTACATGGCTGGCCATGGCCTAGGCCCTTCTTCCCATTGTCCTCCTATCTTCCTATCTTCCTTCCTACCGCCCATCTACCTTCACAAATTGCATGGGTGAGAGCCCAACATTCTTTAAAATTAATCATGGTACGCCTTGTGCTTTTTTACAAAAGTATAGACTCCCACTGTTTCTCATGTGCCTTTTTTTTTATTTAGGACTTTTTTTGCACTTCTTGTGTTTCCAAATTCTTCTTGGCGCGCCTTTGTCTTCTATTTCACTTTTGCCTTGGCCATGTCTTCTACTTTAGATTTTTTTGCTTTTCCACCTTGTTCATTTGAGGGTTAACACCTACCTATCTTATTAATTTAAAAAGGTATGTATTACTTAATGGCATTCAACATCTTTTTGACCTCATATAAGATTAGTGCTTAGCCATCCTAGCAGCATGGGGCCATATTGATAAGGATTTCATAAGTTATGAACCATGCCCACTAGTAGATGTAGATATTGAGGGGAAGAATTTTCAAGATAGCCATGGCCTTGCACACACGCATCAATGAGATTGTGAAATATGAGAAGAAGGGACTATCCATAGAAGAAGAAATCTTAGAGGTGCAAAAGAGGCTTGGCATTGAGGGCATGGGATATGAGGACACAGTGAAACAACCATCAGAGGAGAAGCCAAAGAACTCAATAAATCTCTATGAAGAGAACCTTCTTGAAGATGATAAAAACCCTAAGTATTAAAAATATTTCCAAGATCTTCTTAGGCTTTATAGCAGGTATTAAAGCTAAGTGACTTTAAGATTTCATAAATAGACAAGGAAAACTTTTTTCTTTCTTACGTAGATTGAAATTGAATATCCTTATAACTTTCTTCAAATGGCACTAGGCCACTGAAGCTTGGAAAAAGTCAAGGACTTGGCCACTGTATTGGAAGCTTAAATAATCAAATTATTGCAATTTATCACAACAAATTCTCAAGCTCTCTAGGTTTGCCAATGATGGCTTTGAAAGCTATTTGCAAAGTCATTGGATTTGAAGTCTTCAAAAGAGGAGTTGAGAATATCATTTTGGTAGAGAAGGAAGAAGCCATAAGATTTTTTGGTTACACGCCTAGTCAAAGTGGGTCTAGAGCTAGATACTTTGGAGTCCTTAACTCCTATTTACTCTCCCACGCGGGAGATGGAAAAAATATGAAGCTTCTCCCAAGCTACACAAAGTAAGAGTTTTTGAAATGTAGAGTTCTTATTAAGTGGGATGAATCCAATGATTCCTTTGCAATAGAGACAAGTTGAAAGATCCTAAAGAATCAACGGTTTCTTGAAACCCATCTTTTGCCTTCTCTTTGTTTAGTTTGTAACCATTCTAAAAACCTCTACTTTGCACTTGTTAAGAAGTGAACTGGAGAGAGAAAAAGAGGAGAGAGAAGATTGTAGGACAGAGAGATGAAGAAGTGCAAAAGTGAGAGAAAGAGAGTGATGAGGAGATAGAAAGACTAGAATAGGAGAAAGAAAGACAGAAAAGAGAAAGAAGACATTGAATTTGAGAGCAAGGTAATGAAGAGAATGACAAAAATGTATTAATGTGTCAAAAGATAAGAAAAATTACATATCCTATCCTTTTATACCTATGTCACTGGTGTGGAATGGCATCACTATTATTTACACATTAAATCCTTATTCTTTCTAACTTCTTATAATCCATCCTGTCCCAAGGGTTTCTGCCCTCAAAAATAAACTTACAAAGATTGAAAAAGGATGGATAGAATAGAGTACTACTTTGTTTTCCACTTTACAAATGGAAAAATGAATGAAAGATAAGAGACATATGGACCAAAATGAATGAATGGAAGTAGGCCTCAACTATATACATGATCAAGAATGCTTCAAAAGTACTTGGAGTCTTAAAATCTTTAATTGGTGAGCTCAAATAAAGTAGACAACTTGCCGTATAAATAGACCCTACTGAACCAAATCTGCCATAACTTCTAATAGAAGTACCCAAATGAAGCATGCCACATGTCAAAACGTAGCTCTTGACGAGTGCTTTGATCCTATGTAAGTGGAATAATTTTGAAAATTAGACAGAATAAAAACTATTCTCAAACAAACTATTGTCAAGTCCTTGTCTACACCATAATTGGCTCCATAGTCAATAAGCTTTAGCCACCAATGTATCCCTTAGGTAAGGAAACTCATCTAATATGGAATCATGCCTCCAAGAAGCTTCCTCAAGTGGTAAACCTCTCCATTTGATCAAATATTCAATGATGGAACAAGATCAAAGCTTCTTCTCACACAAACCTATGACAACCTCTAGGATGTACTGAATAAGACCTTCTTCATCAATAGGTGGCAACTCATCAACTGTATCAACATGATCTACATAGAAAGGCTTGAGCTGATTAACATGGAATACATCATGGATCTTAGTGGAAGAGAGTAGCTCCAATCTATATGCCAAGTCTCCAATGCGCTTTAGGATCCAATAGGGGCCATAAAATGTGTGAGTAAGCTTGTTAGTGGATCCATCTTTCAAAGTAGAATACTAAGACTTGGGCACCTTCAACAAAACCAATTCTCCTTCTTGGAACTCTAAAGGTCGCCTCTTGTCATTTGCATACATCTTCATTTTATCTTGAGATTTCCTAAGATTCACCTTACAATGTTGAGGAGGGGTCTGCATTCTTTCTAATTCTTTCCCATGAGGATTGATTTTTCATTTAAGATGACTATAAGTACGGACACCTTATAGCCATACATAGCATCAAAGGGCAAAACTCCAATGCTAGCATGAGTGGAGTTATTGTAGGCAAAATCAGCCAAATGTAACCAAGAATCCCATGAATTCTGGACATCATAACAAAAATGGCAAAGATAAGTCTCCAACCACTTATTTATCCTTTCTGTCTATCCATCAGTTCTTGGATGATAGGCCAAGGGAGCCAATTTAGTGCCCATGGATGTGAATACTGCCTACCAAAAGTTTTTCATGAACTTTGAATATTTGTCGTGAACAATCACTTACAGTAATCCATGTAATCTAAAAATATGCTCCATGAACTGACTAGCCACTTGAGAAGTAGTAAACTAGGTCTTGGTTGGAATGAAATGGGCTACCATGGTGAGTTTATCTACCACAACATGTATACTACTCCATCCCTTTTTGGTAGTAGGCAAGCCAGTAATGAAGTCCATGATAATGTGCATCCATTTGCTTGTAGGAATGGGTAATGGTTGCAACAAGCAACATGGCTTATGGGTACTGTCCTTATTCTGCTAACAAGGCATGCACTTCATGACGAAGTCTTTGACATCTTTCCACAGTCCTTTCTAATATAAACTTTTGCTAATCCTATCATAGATTTTGAAAACTCCAAGGTGTCCAGCTAAAGGCAAAGAATAAAACTCCTCCATAATTTTCTATGTAAAAGAAGAAGTAGAGGGAATGGCGATGTAACGTGCCCGCCCGAGCTTACCTTGGCAGTACATTCATAGTAGCCCATCAAGAGATGTCCTAGGAAGTGTCACCTAGGATTTTGATAAAAACCCTCGGAGTTTGCTAACTAGAATCACTTGAGTCTACCTCTAGTGGAAGTTCCGATTGTTCCCACAAGGATTGACCTGAATCTTTATGCTATTGTTGGTACAGGGGATATACACCTAGCTTTGCCTAATGGGACTTCTCTTATACGTAAGGATGTTTTACATGTTCCCATGCTCAATAAGAGCTTGATTTCTGTCAATCAATTGCATAATGTAGGATATAATATTTCTCTTCAGGATAGGTCATGGAAGATCTATCGTGGCTGCTTGGTTTTGGCCAGAGGTTCTAGAGTTGGTTCTCATTACCGAGTGCATGTCTCTCATGTGGGAGATTCTATGGTTGTAGTTATTCCGATACCACATACATTGTTATGGCATTATTGCCTAGGCATATGCACCACAGAGAGATGGAGATCTTGTCTCATTTAGACTCATTGTTGCCTCCTATGTCACTTACAGATCTTGATGCTTCCCCTGATTGTACTCTTGGTCCTTGCAGAGCCCCCTTGGCTTATGGCAATCGTACGAGGCATGCTCCTCTAGATCTTATCCATTGTGCCTTCCCAGTCACTTGGTGGAGTGTCGTACTTTGTGACCTTTGTTGATCATGCTACCCACTGTGTTTGGGCTTTTCCCTTGGTGCAGATTGAGGATGCTGCAGTTATGCTTGACAGGTTTATGGATACTGTTGGTAGCATGCCTAGGTGCTTGCAGATGGATTATGAGATTCATGCTCTCTCTCCTAGCTTTTGAACCTCTTGTCAGCAGTATGGCATTGATTTCTTGTGCCCACGATATTATGGGATTGCTCATGGTATGTGCCTGACCTTACAGGCAAAGGTTGCTTCTATGGTTACCACAGCTGGGTTGTCTTATGGCTTTTGGGCTAAGGCCCTTATGACGGCAGTCTATTTAGTTAACAGGACACTGTGCTTGACCTTGGATGGTATTACAACCCATGAGGCATGAATTGGCATGCAACCCTCCTATGATTACTTGAGGATGTTTGGCTGCCAAGCATCTGTTAGTATGCCACATGAGCCTATCTCACGTAGATGTATCCTCCTTGGTTATGGAGATGGTGACTTTAAGGCCTACATATTATGGGATTTGGATGCCTAGCAAGTCATACGTAGTTGTCATGTTGTCTTCTATGAGACACATGCACCTCTTGATGAGTGTTTAGTACGCTTTATGGCTGATTTTACAACAGCTATAGTGCCATTATAGCAAGTTGTTTATGCTGAAAATGAGGCACATATTGGCCCATATGACATAACTGTGCATAACAGTCAGGGTTAGGATGTTGGTGGTCAGTTGCTAGACCCCTTGCTGCAGGCTCACGATAGTCGTTTTCTTGTAGTTTTGCAGGCTGGACTGGACAACCAACCAATCTTTCGCTTCGCTGAGGCCACATGTAGTCTTGAGACCCCGTTGCTGCGGACGAGTGTCTGGGATGTTGGCTCTCTTTCAGTGATTGACTTTGGAGAGTTTGATTGCTCTCCACTGCCTTGTATACACTATGATGATGCTATGTGCGACTCTGATGCTTTACAATCGTGCACTGATGAGTTGTGCTTGCTTCATGAGAAGCATTCTTAGATTGCTCCATTGTATGGAGATGCGGGATCACTTATCTCCTAGACGTCATGGACTCAGGAATGCTTCACTTTTCTTCTGCAGAGGTTCCCAACACTTCTTGTGCATAGCTCTTTTTCTGATTGGGCATTGGGTGAGATGTCATGATTCCTCACCTTGTCTTTTTCTTTTCTTTTCTTTGTTTTCACTCCCCAGCCACATTGGCCTTTTAGTGGGAGGTTGTTGGGATAAAAGGCCTTTGGGCCTGCCCGTGTACATTGTGACCGCCCATTCTTTATTCATATATAATATGATAGTGCAATAAGGCTGTCAGTTCAGTTGAACAACATCTACATTGTGTGTGCTCTTCTCTCCCGCATCTTCCTCTTCTCCTTCTCCACTGTCATTGCATCCCCTTCAACGAGAGCAAGGACTTGTTAAAAGAGTTGATACAAGTACATGTTGAACAAAGAAAACTGGTGAGCGAGGCCATCCTCAAAACAAGAAGGTCAAGAGACAATGCCAAGGATGAATTTGGGCTTACAAATATTGTAGAAGACTCCAAAAGAAGCCCAAGCCTTATAGACGAAGGTATCGATGGAGAGCTAGCACAATGCCGAGAAGGATATCCAAAGCGTTGCTATGTACTCAAGGGTATTACACAGGTAATCGATGGATTTGGGTACCAAAACCCCCTGCTAAACCAACTCTGCCAGCCAAAGGCCAGGATATATCAACAGTGAAAAAACGCAGGAGGAAATCTAAAAAAAAAACCAAGTCTCAAGTCAAAAACATTGGAGTGACCGAGCCCCTCACGATTGAAATCAAGAAACCAAAATGAGACTATTCAAAGGGTAGATCCTTAGCCTAGCGTGCTTAACAAGCACATATCATATGTACCCGTCAAGTGTACACAAAGACCACTAGTACCCAAGGAGCCTTTGATTTTTCAAAAGGGTAAGGAGTTTCTTAGGCATAACGTTGCCCATGGCAAGGTTGATTGCACATCAAAGCAACTAGAAGAATCATCTAAGAGCCACCACAAGCAAATCTCCCAGCTAGTGCCAAGTCCACCTAGGAGTCCCAAGTTTCCTACACCCTCTTTCCCTAAACAAACACATGAAGCACAACAATAGTCATCTAATGCAACTGCTCAATCCCGACCTCTATCACCATCTAAGCTTCCAAATGTCCAAGAAGTGGGACATGACACCACCCTTAGCTCTCAGCCTAAGGATACACATGTGCAACCCATTCTGACTAGCTCATCGATCTACACAAGCAAATGCGCAAAGAGAAACAAAAGACACAGCCACTTCTAATTTTCTTAAGGACTTGACACTGCACTAAACTAATAGTAGTCAGTCCACTGAGCTGCTACTACTTCCAATCAAGAATCATAGCATTCACAGCCTTTGGCCATAATGATGCCTCTTGTGGAACATGCCCTTAGCAATTCAACAGTGGAAGAGGTGTCACAATCAACATCCTTGACACCTCGAGCACTATCAAAGCACCTCAAGCCCAAGCTTGAGGAGAAACCTCTCAAAGATGTGGCCAAGGGGATGGTGCATCTGACCAGTCAACCTAGCAAGGTTGTCTAACAAGTCGCAACTACGTCCCATGAGGACACACCAGAAAAAGAGAAAGCTGAGGCCCAACCAAGCATATCAACGGCTGACCTCGTTCAAGGTCCTAATTCTTTAAGGGATACACCTTCATTGACCAAGAAAAAGAGGGAAAAACAGCGAAAACAATGGCAGTTACAAGTGATTGGGGGCACCAAGAAGATAGAGACTAAGAGCATGGAAGGGCTTGGGAATAAAGCATCAAGTCCACTCACTAAGGAACCCATGACCATCTCTCCTAACAGTGGTGAGACCTTGGACACATCCGTGTGTTCTGATAAGTCAAAGCAACCATGACCATCAACTATTGCTTGCAACACTCAATCCATCGACAACAGAACTTACATTGACCAGTCAAGAGTGGATACAACACTGTCACAACATGCTGATAGAACTACACCAGTCACATCCAAGGGAAACCATGACACAATAGCAGCAAAGCCTCAAGAGAAACATGAAAACCCCAAGGACATAAGCAATCCTAGCATTGACCAAACTTGCTCATCTAGACCCGACCCGACCCGCCCCCCCCCCCCCCCCCACCCCAGCAATACTAAAGCCTAGAGAAAAATCTAGAACCTTGCAGGAGATGCCTACCAAGCAAGCCTTCATATAACATAGAAGTGTCACAGAGTGCTTGATTGAGTTGGATGCTAAACTCAAATTATTCGCACATGTCCTTGTCCTTGCAGACATGGATGCATACCCTAAGGAGCAGCTTAAGGAATAACTTTCCATTTCCTTTATCCCGGGAAGAGCATGAATATCTTAATGCACACTATAACAAGCTCCTACATGAATGCATGTAACTCATCTCTAACGAGGAGGCCGACGAACTACACTTAATTGTGACATTCAACGAAGCGCTTTTCCAACCAAATCTCTCAGAGATAGAGCAACTTAAGCAACAATCAATGGGTCAAAGTCAATTTGAAGAACATTGGTTTGGAAACCACATTACAATGGCCAAACTAAGAGCCCATCTCAGAGGAGAAATTGGCCAAATGGCGGTCTCAAAGAGACCCAAGCAATGTGGCGCCAACTTCCTTCCGAGTAGTACTGACTATTAAGTAGACTTGGACAAGGTACTATGCTACTCGATGTTGCAAAATACTTATTGTTATCAAGTAGGTTACCATGAGTACTAGATGCATGTGCCACACTCCAGTACAATCCTGAGTTCTACAATTGGTTTTTATCCTTATGAAGTGACATGGATTCATAAATGTGTACATAAATAAACAATGAGTTTCGAGACTGTGCGTAGATAGTACCAACACACACTAGCAATGATAGTCAAGCACAGGGAGAAAAGTTTGGGTTTGACAGTTTAAGCCCCTAGGGTCCTCCTCTCACCACACATCTAGAAGTTGTGGGATTGCTCCTGCCTCCAAGTGGAGAGCATGTAGTCCTCATGGCTGCTATGGGAAGCCCTAACCAACATCTCTCAGGGTATACATAGGGCATTGTCCCATTCTATAGGCTTTTATCGTTCCCGATCCATCCTTTCGGGGATGAGCCCTACCCCATTCCATCACAACCCATCTGTGCAACTGAGAGTGAGCAAATATTTGCTACCGGTTGGAATACGTCCCGCAGTTAAGGCATGACTAACATCATCACGGGGGGCCGTCCCTCTACAACGACTACTGCATACCTTACCTCACCCCTCCTTGTCATATGAGCTCGATAATCCACTATTTAATCCCTTCTATGCAAATAATTTGATCTTGCCTCAGGTCCTAACCCTTGGTTCACTTTTTGCATGTTCCCTCACAATAGCCATCATGGAGCACATAGTGCAACTGGCCTGCAAGGAAGCTCTCTGCCGTCAGAGGGAGCACACGGCACAAGCTCCTCCACCATAGCTCTATGTGCCTACCCTCAAGAGTATGCACCAAAATGAGGCTCCAAGCAACACTGCCCAGGACACAGACTGAAAACTCCCCAGTCTAGGAGGACAAAGGCTCAAGGGAACACCCAAGGGATGGCAACCCTAGCTGCACAGGCCCTCACCAGACATTCGAGCACTAGGTGCTTAAAGGAAGAGAAGAAAGCTTAAAAAAAGAGGGAATTTGATGAATTATTTAAAAGCATTCTTGAAATGACAACAGCCAAGGACTACACCATTTGGGTCCCAGGTGATATCTCCCATACCCGACCTAATAAGAGCCCCTCACCAGCAACGCCCCCGTCGCCTCATCACCTGAACTCACCTCGCTTCATACAAATAGAGTAGCCCCTATTTTGTACAAAATACTTACCAAATGATCTTTGGCCACAACTTTTTGTCATTAAATGGTTAAAGGGGCAAGCTCCCCAACTGTACAAACTTCCCTTGCCTACTACTAATACATGTCACGTCTTTAACAAGTGCTAGTGATATGCATCGTAGTCAAAACCATAGGTTTTAGATAGAGTAATATCTTTTTTTGTTGCATCTATTCATTATAAATGATGCATGTGACTTGCATATACTCTCACGAAGTGTCAAGTGGATGCAAGACGACACAGGTCTTCGTATGAAATTATTCAATGTCCAAGTCACCGTAGGACTACCAACCTCACAAGAGCCATGACGGAAGCCTCATTGCCAAAAGCGAAAATCACCCTTGCCGATCGCCCATGCCACATGGTCCAGAGCATGATCATTGGCCACTCTCTCCTTATGGGTCAAACTTTACACCTAGCTCATGGCAGTTAAAACCTCAATTGTATTGACATCGCATGATAAAGAGGTCTTAGAAAATCTCATGTGTATCTCCTCAACTCAACAACTATCCCCCTCACAACGAGGCTAGTAACACAAGCATGGGTGTAGTATCCATCTTCATAGCCTTGAATATCGACATTTCTTAAACCAAAGGAAAGGCTGATAGTCTCAACGTATTGTAATGGTTGTATTCATGTTACATAATAATAATAATAATAATAATAATAATAAAGCACTCATAATCATAGCACAATACCTAGGGGTCCTCAAATTAGGTGTGTCCAGTGACCTTGGTTAGTTGGCTCCGTCCCTAGTCCCCTAGCCTCTTACACATCTCCCACAATCGTTCAGGGCACATCCAGGGCAGGACATACCTAAGGAGCTTGTCTCACCTATGGTTACCTATCATCCTGATCCATTTGCACAATTCCTTTTTTGCACTCCATCTCAACACCATTGCAATTTCTTGTGATAAGCAATGCATGAACAACCATGAAAAGTATCATGCACTTGTTAAGCAGTACAAGTAGCTACCAACTACCAAAAGCAAGGTGTCAATGGGCTCAATCACACTCCATTGTATTGTCACCGCACAATTACAGTCTCAAATGCCTTCATATGTATTGTTCTTCAATAGTCATAACTTTGTCCACCCGATTGAACCTTGGCTTCATCCACACATTGCTATAAGGCACCAGACTAGTAGTCTTCTAACTACCTAATATCTAAGTATGCACAAGCACATCCATAATATCTAAATCACAGCCTACCCATAGTTTGGGTCCTCAAGTGCAGGACATTACTCTGAGCTTGTTTAGAGTTCCATATGTCTCCCAAACTTATCAAACTACGTCTTGTGCACGATAAAATACTAGCACTACCCCTAAGAAGAGATTGCATATGTGAGGATTTCAATCGTAGGTAATGAATACTCCATCAAAAGCGTCTTCAACTCTTCATCATCAGTCAATTTTGACCTCTTGACCATTCCCATCATGCAAGCCCACCAAATCATCTTGTGCAAAATCCCCCACAAACCACCACTTGTGCCACCCCCAGCGCAATTCCAAACAACGAATAACCCTACCTTCAACTCCAACCACCCTACCACCATCCATCCACACCAACAATGTGGCCCCAATGACCTTTATCCGCCCCACCACTAGAACTCCTCTAAGGCAACCATAGACGTCCCTGCCATCCATGTCTTTGGTGCATGCTAAAGCCAATGGTGAGTGACATGGGACTGGCACTCATCTACGAGGGGAGTAATGTTAACCCTCAAACGAACAAGGTGGAAAAGCTAGAAAATCAAAAGCAAAAGACAAGGCCAAGGCAAAAGTGAAACAAAAGACAAAGGCGCACCAAGAAGAATTTGGAAACATAAGAAGTGTAGAAAAGTCCTAAATCAAGGAAAAAGGTGCACGAGAAAAAGATCGAGTCTATACTTTTGTAAAAAAGTGCAAGGCACGCCATGATTTATTTTAAAGTGTGCCAGGCTCTCACCCGTGCAATTTGTGAAGGTAGATGGGCGGTAGGAAGGAAGCTAGGAAGATAGGACAATGGGAAAAAGGGCCTAGTCCACGGTTGGCCATTAAAAAAGGGGATAAGGGGATAACCGCCCAAAAAGGGATTTAGGGTTTTGTATATAAAGTTAAAAAGTGAACGAGAAGCTCATTCTTGTGTGTGGCCAAAAGTGGCTCTCTTCTTCTTCTTCTTCTTCTTCTTCCTCTTGCTTGCTTGAGCTTGTGCTTGAGAGAGTGGTGTGAGAGTGTGAGGGAGTGAGTGTGTGAGGGTGAGGGACCGTGGTGGAGAAGCTCTCCATATTCTCCTCTCTTCTTCTCTTCTCTTCTCTTCTCTTGCTCATGACAATGGAGCTTGGAGTGTGGGGCTTAAGGATGGAGCTTGATTGAAGCTTGCACTTGGATCGTGGAGCTACTGAAGTGCTTAGGAGAGGAGGTAACTCAATCAGGCATGGAGGTAACCTCACTACACCCATAGAGATGGATGGTGTGTTAGCTATGTGAGAGGTAGCCATTAGTGCTCAGCTTGGAACACTTGAAGCAATAAGCGGTCCGCCGGTCTTGACGGTTGAGCGTGAGCTCCCTCTAAGTAGGAAATGTAGGGATATAATCCAAGGGTCCTTCATCAATCTCTATACTCTTCTTTTCTTCTATCTTTGTGATATTTTGACTCTTGAATATAGTAGGATCAAAACCTTGCACCAACTGGTTCTCAACATCCTCTTAGAACATCTTTGCCTTCTATTCAACCTCCTTATCCATACATGCAATACCTTCACCCTTGCTCTCTTGCCCTTCCTTTCAAGAGGAATCCTCTATATATTGAAGAAACATAAGAAAACATATGTCTTTGTGAATCAAAAGGCATTGTTGGTATCCCTATGAAAAAAGCAATTTATTTCATGCCTTGTAAACTCTTTGTCAATAAGATAATACCTCGTAATCAAAGTTGTCATGGGAGCATTGGTTGCTTGTATCACATCATTAAAATGAACATTGTTGTTATCCCTATGAAAAAATTAGTTTATTTCATGCCTTCTAAACTCTTTGTCAATAAGATAATACCTCGTAATCAAAGTTTTCATGGGAGCATTGGTTTATTGCATCACATCATTAAAATGAACATAATTACCAATTAAGAGAGACTTTGCATGTCTAGAATATAACTCTTTGTAATCCCTAAGCTTCTCATCAAGATCACTCAACATCTCTTGCAAATCAAAAGGAACATTGATAATTTTCCTTATGTTTATAAATCTGGATGAGTTTCCTATCTTCCTATAGGAAATAAAAAAGCTATCATCACAATTATCCTCAAGCTCCTCTTGCTCCATTCCATCAAGGGAAAGCTTCCTCTTTGACATCCCTAAACATTACAAAAATAGAAATTCTAAGCATACCCATTACTAGCAAAAATGATTGAATAACTAGATTGTATCAAAAAACCTAATACCTGACATGTGAAACACGAGTTTAATAGCAGAACCAAACAACAATGCATCTTAATTCCCATTTCATATGACAACATCCCAGTAAAGTGGAATTTAACCATGGCTTGAATAGGCCCATTCACTCCTTTTTCCATGATAATCATTACACCTCTAAAGATGATAATACACACAAAAGAAATAAGATGTGATGCTCTATAATGCCTCCCTAGACTCAAGACAAGAGCTATGTTGATAAGTGGCATGTATCGGAATTCCATAGAAGTCCCTATTGTGATGGGAGGGATTGAGCGATGTGGAAGTTACCACATCATACTAAATTAGGTCTACGAGTGCCATAAGGTCTAATAAGAGACATTCATCCATGTACTGGGCCTCATATGAGCGCCACATGGTACTGAATGAGGTCTGATGTAAGAAACATGATTTACCAAGTTGTAGGGGTCAACGAGATTGCTAAATTCACATTACATGTGACAATTTCTCAAGAACTTTGGATGAGATGGAATAATAATTTAAGAAATGGCACTCAAAGGTTGCCTTTGCCTTGGAGAGCCTTGCTTCAATTTGATGGAGATAGAAAAGATTACAAATGAGAATGGTTGTTGATTGCAAGATGCTACTTCTAAAAGACTCCTAAAAGGGCATTTAATCATAGAGCCGTTTCTCTCAAAATTTGAGCTGAAAAGGATGTCTCTCACTGAAAAATGGGATGCTTATTTTTTTTTTATTTTTAAAATATATTTTTAGCATGTGAGAACTATTACTAGGCCTAGAAAGGAGTGATTAATGAGCCCATATTCTACAAAGTATCACATCAATAAATAATTGTAATGTTTACTCATGATTTAAACCTGGCCCCTCAGGTGAAGAATCATTTTCATCTTCTTGTTGCTATTGAAACACATCAAGAGAAAACTAGCAAGATCAACCACCTCTCTTATAATAGATTCATACTCTAAAGCAAAATCTTCAGAAATCAAGTAGACTTGCATACATTTATCTACATTGTCATTTAAAACATCAGATCAATTTCCTTTCTTTCACCTCACTGTCTTTGATGGAAAGGAAAGCCACATAAATTGGACTCCGACATGTAAGACGCAAATTAAGTGCATGGGTTCATTCTTTTCATTATATCCTTTCACATTTCATACCATCTTCTTGGTTTTCTTGATGGAAAAATAATCGCAAATGTGGGTCATTCGTGCAAAGATGGGTACTATCATGTGAAATGTGAATTCAGTGATGGGGATCATTGTTGCTTCTTTCTATTTTCATGTTTCATATATTGCTTAGTCATGTGAAACATGAATTTAGTGATGGGGATCATTGTTGCATCTTTCCTCTTTGTGTTTCATACGTTTGTTGTTGATTTTTTGCTCTTATAGACATGATTTTTTTGCTTGGCTGGCAAAAGGGCCTATTGTAAATACTTCATTTCATTATTTCAAACTTCTTACCTACCTTAATTACTATACACATTCAAAAAAAAAAAAAAAGGGAAGCTTGCCTTAGATGGATCAATCGATTATAGTAGAATTTGATGGAGTAGAAAGCTTAGACAACAATCAAGGTAGAGGCATATGGCCATGAAAGGAGTAAACTAGATAGTTCGGAGAAATTCATCTTCCACATCAAACACCATGATCCACATTTTTGCTAGACTTTGGTGATTCACTAGATCAGTCAAAATTTTGGGGTAGAAAAAGCTTGCAAGAGCATTGTCATATTAGCTTTTTTTTGCATGGCTTCTTGAGTATCCATTTTAATTCAAGTTTAGGAGTAAATCCTAAAGGAGGGATTAGTTGAATATTCTTGAAGGTGGACTAAACCCATTAATATAATTTGCATCATAGTTTACATATAACACCTCTCTATACAATGCCTCTGCATATCTTTGAAAACTTATAATAGTTTGTATCATAGTTTAGATAGCTTCACATCAACATGGCAATACACATAATCATAGATTTCAAAAAGAAAATTCTTGCTTCTCGAGCTTTGTTTAGTTGTGTCATATGAAACATGAATTTAGTTATACAGTTCCTTGCTTTCCATGGTTTTTTTCATGTTTCATACATTTTGGGTGAGGTTGCTAGTTGATAACTGGCTTCATGTTGTTGCAAAAAAAATTTTGTTGAGTTATGGCTAGAACTAAGCCTATTGTGCAAGGAAGTAGAAGGTTGATCCTAGGAAAATTGCTGAGAAGATCCATGAGTCCTCTGAGCCATCCAAGCCACCAAAGAAGCATTAAAGAATATTTTCATAAGCTGTAAGATGTTTTAGGAAAATCAGGAAGGTAGTGAAAGCTCTTAATGATGTAGTTGCAAAGTTGTCATTCTAGAGAGTGATCAGGGAGATATGTGTTAGCCATAGTCTCTATAGCTTTAGGTGGACAAGGAGTGCTCTTATTTCTATCTAAGAGGCTATATAGGACTTCTTGATTGAACTTTTTCAAGATGCATATATCTGGGCTGCCCATGCACATAGAGTGATACTTATGGATAAGGATATGATTATCCTATGAAGATTGAGATATAGATTCTCCAAGGTTTTGGAGCTAGTTTCCCTTATGGATGAAAAGACATATTATATTCTTAATGTGCCACTGCATAGAAAGAAGAAGGAAGACACAGGTCCTAAAGTGGAGGATGTCACACATGAGAGAGATACAAGATGGCATGAGAAGGAGGACAAGGCTACAAAGGAACAAACAAAGAAATGGAGAGAGCATAAGAGGAGAAGAAAAAGAAGCAATGGAACTAGGACCTCTAAAGGATAAGCTTTTTGATATGCTTGACAAGGACAACCCAACGGGTTTTAGTGTATATTGCTTCTTGCCTAGTGATATAGGCAAGAGAAATGATAAATTTTTTGGGACTCAGAACGTGTACAGATCCTTAAGGATAAGAGAAGAGAAGTAAATGACTCCATCCTTCTTACTAGATTGAGGTATAATATATCTAAATTTGTTTGTTCTTAAGAATGATATTTTTCTATCAATAATTTTTTTCACATATACTCACTATTTTTACAGCTTTTACCAGGTATATGATGCATGAACTCCCTTTTGAAATACAACAAAAGGTTAAGATTCTTCATCCTTCTATCTCCCACTATATGAGGATAAGTGAGCTTGAAGCAAATGCATTTGATCATTAGCTCAATAGAATTGATTTTGATACCTTGAAGCTTGTTATGATTCCATACTATGAAAAGTAAGTTGTTTGGTATTTCTTCTACTTTTAAAAATTTTATTATACTAAAATATTCACCTATGATTATTTCCAAATCTCATTGGAGCCTAATTGCCATAGACTACATAAGCAATGTTTTTAAATCAATTCTATGAAAGAAGTACATGGAAATACTAAAATGTAAATTGAATTTTTTCAAGGCTCCATTGTCATTTGAACTTTTATCTATTGTAATTACTCTAAATTTTATTTTATTTTTAATATAGAGCTGTAAAAATATTAATTGAAGTTTTATTAAAAAAGGCTAATATGGCTTCTGACATATTTACACAAATGGAGTATAAACAAGTTGTAGTAAGCTTTTCATTAAATACATCAAGATACTTGATTCCATAAACTATCACAAATAAGTTATTTAATTTTGCTTTGTGTTGTTATTTATAGAGTCCTCATCAAGATGATAGTCATTATTGTGGTTGGAGAGTCATTGTAAATACCAAAAGTTTGGTCAAGTTTATTTATCTTAATGATAAAAACTTAATCAAGGTAGTGTTAAAGATATTTAATTTTAAGATATTGTTTTACTCAAAAGACAATATAACACAAAATAGCGTTGAACTAACATTTCTTTTTTTCAAATATGTGATAGTTTTCCAAAGATTGTTACAATAGTGAGCATGTTTGGTATGTAGAGCAAAAATTTTCAAGTATATACTTGTCAACTACACACAAGAAGAACAAGGATTCAAGGAGGCCACAGATAAAGAGGGGATAGAGAAGGAGGTAGAGGCTGTGGAAGAAGAGAAGGAGATGCCCTCAATATCTAAGGCAACCAAGGTATCACAAAAGGGAAAAATAACTCCTAAAAAGGATATCCCTCACAAAAAGAAATAGCCTTTGGGTATTGTCTTGTATAACCTCATGTATATAGATCGCAAAGACAGTAAATACAAATTTGTTGCAATATTTAAGCTTGTATTTATATTGAAAGTAAAGAGACATTTTCTTCAATATCCTTGCATTGTATCTTTCTCTCTCTTCTCTTTGATATCTAATTTTTTTTAGCATAGATGTTTACCATTCAAGAAGTGGAATCAAATATATATATATATATATATTATATATGGCTTGATGTACAAACTTACTTGTTTGTTGTTAAGTTGGAATGCAAATGAACATGGCAATTTGATATCGTTGTTCTATAAATCCAATCTCACTTGATGTAGTGTATATGATGATCTAACCTTTAGTATTGTAATAATATCCTCATTGAGTCAAATATCAATGTCCACTGTATGATCTTTACTAAAATCATCAAGATTCTGATCCAAAGCAACTAGCTATTATAGCATAATGCCATCTATTGTAATTTCTTGCCTTCTACCCTTGTATCCCACCCCTCATCAACAAATTGCAGGACATGATCATATGCCAGCCTCTTGATTGATAGCATGGCCTTTGATCTTCGTATCTCGGCATTGTTAAAAAAATCAATAAATACATTAATAGGCATAAACAAAGTAATCTTGCTCAGCCTACTTGAGATATTTGGTTTCAATATTTTCTGTATCTTAGAAAATATTTTACAATATAGCTCTCACTAGTGGTTAGACTTGGTAAAGACCACTCAAGGCTTATAAAATTAGATAAAGAAAGTGGGGACATTGTTCCCCATTGGCCATTATGCATAGGGATAATATAAGAATGGTCATAGAAAAGCATTCCATTCTTTGCAAGTTATGTGATAACTGCATGCATACTGCTCATGCTGTCCATAGAAAGGCTGGCATAGTAAAAGAGTCATAACTTCTGAAATAAAGCTCCAAATCCAACAAATGAGGTGTCGTTTTGAAGAATACACCTAGGAGCATCATATCAAAGCATAAAATCATGAGTTGGATGATATCAGACCATGTATTTTTATGACAATAATTTAATACAACAAGCTGTATTAAATAGTGAGCTCATGCTTCTTCAACTATTTAAACAAACTGTCGAATATATTTGCAGGTCAAGGAATGTCAAATCATCATCCAAACATCCTTAACAACCTCTAGGGTCAAATGGTATTCCATCATAATGATCATCATTGTAAGAAAAACTGTCAAAATTGTCCATGAACAAAGTATGACCACATGGGTCAAAAGGATATGAAGTCTCATCCCAATGATCCCCCGAATGAAAAGGATAGTGATCATCCCAAAATCAGTGCCATAATCCATTAAGTCATCATGAACTCTATCATTAACAACTCCATCTTCATGTACGGGCTGATATTCTTCATAGTCATCATCATTTTCCACAAAGTCTTCATGACTATCAAAACCATACCCTTCTTGAAAAGAAAAAGAGTCATGACGATCTTCATTACCTTGCAAGCTGCACTCAATGAGGTCTTGATCTTTATTGTCTTCAAGTTCATTGTTTTCCTCTTGAGAATCTTCAACAATGTCTTCATTTTCTTCTATGTTGTCCTCTATTTCAGCTTCCCCATCTTCTATGCTATCTTCATGTTCTTCATCTTGTTTATCTTCTTCTTCAACTTGTATGACATTCAATCCTGCATTGGAAGATACATGCTGCCCACAATCTTCTTTTACTTTAAATGTCTCATGCTGAACAATGTCAATCTCAAGTGGTTGAGAGCAAGAGACTTGATATTGATCCTCATAAGAGTGTCCAATTCCTGCATTAAAGGATCCATACTGCCCATATTCTAATGAAAGAGGCTGAGAATAAAAAGCATAATGTTGATTACCAAGAAGTTTCCTTTGGTAGCAATCATGACAATTGCACCCTTCAATGCCCTGCTGAAAGAATTCATGATTACTTCCATAGGCATGATTATGGTCATGCTGCTGAAAATCATTTGGATAAGAATCCCATGAAGAAACATAACCATCATGTAAATGAGGTTGGTCAAAGCAACCTTGTTTCTGCTCAAATACATTGGAGGATGACCATAAGCAAGGGAGTCCATATAAGTACTATGATGTTGCCCATTGTAATCTTAATAATCCCCTACTTGACAAGGAGGACTACATGCATATCCAAGATCAAATTTGTCTTGAGAAAATCCACCATACTTCTGGCCAACATTACTTGGACAAAGCTCATCATGATATGGAATACCACAACCATAATGTCCATATGGATTGCCATAGAATTTCCCACTTTCCCTAGAAGAAGAAGAAGCTCCAAAACTGTCATAAACTATGAGCTATTATAGTATCATTGGGAGCATAATCATAGGCATTAAATCCATTTTCCCTTTCATGGGTACCTTCCAAAGCATGAATATGCTGACCCTTTTGCAATGATACAATGCATTTATCAACATGGGATACAAGGTTTTCAAATGCTAACCTCAATTCTCTGACATCTTTCACTAAACTGTCCCTTGCAAACAAGCTGTCCCAGTTACCCCTATGCATTGTTTTAGCCATAACTTGAGAAATATGGACCCGAATGAGGTGTTTGATAGCTTGACTTGAAGCTTATGATGTCTAGCATCAAATAGGTATCCTGATTTTAATTTTAGAATAGCAATACCCCTCTCTGTTTTAAGATTTCCAAAACTGTCCACAGTAAACTACTGGTGGACTACCGGCACCAAATAGGCTCTAACTTGAGAAATATGTATCCAATTAAAGCATTTGATAGCTCCAATCAAAGCTTGCAATGCCTAGTACCAATGAGAGTGCTGAATTGAATTTAGGAGTAGCAATACCCCTCTTTGTAAAAGGATTTCTAGATCTGTCCACAGTAGACTGCACCCTGTTTTACCTTGTTTTAGCTTTGTTTTGCCTCATAATCAATACCTTTCACCCAAAGAAAGTTGCAAGGCACTTAAGATCAACAAGAACACTGAGTAGACATGCATAAACCCTGCAAATACATCCTTGATACATCCAAGAGTTGCTCTGCAAATAGCTCAATTGACCCTCACTGCATGTTCTCAACCACTTGATCAAGCATAAACCATAAGCATTGAGAACTCTAATAGGTTGCTTCAAGATTGAGCTAACCAAGAAATAAGCTCCAATATAGCTTGAGTTGATTGTAAGCTTCAAAGTACCCAATGAGTTTGAATCATATCAAGTAGATTCAAAGGTAAGAAGATACCCAATTGCGTGACCCTGCTTGTAGTACATTCTCCAAACCAATCTTGTAGAGAGATGCCAAAGAACCATCCAATATTGCAAAGTACTTATTGTTGCTAACATTGAAGAGCTCAAATACATGCAAAGAATCCACAATTTGAAGAAGAGACCAAGGTTTGATAGGTAAGGTCAATGCTTACTGCCATTAGTTGAATCAAGAGAAGAAGAGTAACACATAAGCTTGATCTCTCAATGAAGTTTGATCAACAAGCTTCAATGATCATTCCCGGGCTGACATTAGACAAAAGCCCCTTGAAATTATCCAATATTGACCAAGAATTTGATACAAAGGCAAAATACCGTGTTGTCCAAGTAACAAATTGGAAAAAAGAGTGCTCCAAAGCTTGATTCAAGCTCAATACCAACCAATCTTGGTTGTACAAATGAAGTAGACACTTGCCATAATGTAGATAAGCAAAAGCCCCAAAAGATTACACCAAAATTTTCCCAAGAGGAGTGGAAGAATGCTTACTGTCCATAATACCTTCATATGCACTTGTCCAAGAGCTTGAATCCAAGAAATTGCTTCGATCTTGTGTCCATAGTTGATATATGAGTTGAAGACTGGTAAGTTGAGCCTCCAAAGACCAAGAAATCTTCAAGATTAGTGAACATTTCTCAAGAAAAAGCTTGTTGTACTAAACTGTTATGCATAGGTTTTGCAATCTCCATATCCATGCTCCATCAAAGCTTCAAGCTTCAAGATCAATCAATGTCGGCGGTACTAGGATGTATGTAGAAGCCTCATGGAGTATAATAGAGCAAAAATCCTTTGATCTTGATGAAGAAATTTGAGAAATCTTAGTGTTGTCCAAAACTGTCATAAAGCTCCATACCTAGGGTTTGAGAAAGCTCCCATCTTCAAAAAGAGTGAAAGATCAAGTAGAAGATGATGTATACTCCATAGTTGCACTCCATTTCATCATAATATGAAGAGTATAATCTCCAAATGCATCATGTTTTGTTGATCAAGAGGGGGGGGCTATAAAAATAGCACAAACTGTTGCAATATGTCCTCTTATAGCATGTGATGAAAATGAGATGGATATGAATCATATAGGTATTCAATAGGTAGCTCAAGACCCATATAGTATTCACTTATTTCTAAGACTTACCAACTCGAGAAAACAAAAACAAAGAATACTTAAAGTTAAATATGGCAACATTCTAGAAAAGTACAACCATGTGCACATAAAAGAAAAGGAGACGAGTTGAGGGTCAAAGAGGGGCAAACTACCCCCCATAGGAATGTACCTACATAAGCCATTTGAGCATTGGAGGTCATGGGAAGAAGATCTGAGAAGAAATCTCCATGGCAGTTTCTAGGGAAGCTTGAAAGAAAGAGGAAAGAGAAGAAGAAACCCTTCCTTCTCAAAACTAACCACAGTACCATTGAAATATAGCTATGCTAGCTTAGCCTAAACTGGCCTAAATCCATGATCAACCATGGATAATCAACAAGAAATCAACAAGACAAACTCAAATGGAAATAAACTAACTTTCATTAATCATGGCTGGCAGCCATAGCTAAACTAGGAAAGAAGTACAAGAAAATTACCAAGAACATGGATTTTCCAAATGGTCCAAAGATCCCCCTACATTTGGCTGGCTTTCTCTTTTATAGCTAACCCTAGCCAAACCTAACTAACCCTAATCATCTAATTATAGAGTATGTTTACATATGTCAGCCCCATTTTATGGCTATGGTTATGTCCTAATTACATGCCAAATTTTCCTACATGATACTCACATATTCGAAAGATGGAGTTTGCAAAATGCCTATATCAAGGGAAGTTAATTGCACTTAGTTGTGTATGGCTTATTCATTGATAGAGCAATCGGTCAGGGGTTATGAATAACTTAATCGTAAAAAGAATAACATTAAGAATTGTGCATACAAGTATTAAGTAAATTTTGCATAGAATCTCTCTTTGATCCCAAGGGGGAGAGCAAATATGCGATGGAATTATTATTGTGTCTATTATTGTATTGTTTGGGAAAAATACAATTAGTTTTGTTGGTTGATTGAACAATAGCCTAAATGCTTTTTACAATAACTGATTGTTGCATTGTGATTTGGATATATATTCCAAGTGCTTGTGTTTAATGGTAAAAGCATGGCATGGGTCAGTAATGACAAGTAGCCATGGGAAATAAATGAATGTTTCACTAGAATATGATATTAGGTAGATTGCCTTGATCGTCCTTGATTCCTTAATGGATTAATTAAGGAAGGATATTTTGCATGGGTGGATCATCTCCAAGATCGCACCGCGGATTACCTCGAGAGGGCACTGCTCGATTCACAGGCCGAAGGTCGAGTGGTGAAAAGGCTAACCATGGAAGTTATGTCTCAAACCTAGGTCTCTTGGGGTCAGTGGAGCTTTGGACACCCCTTGTCGAGTCCGAAACAGAGCGATAGACTATCATGAGCCCAATATCTAGGGCGTTGAAAGATCCTATTCTAGATAAATGATGGAAATTATGGTGCCATGTGATTTGGATTGGGTACTTCTATTGGACAAAAGGGATACATAATTCTTGTGTATGGGCAAGAGACAAAGATTAACTTGAAGATAAGTTAAGGAGCTTGTTTGTCAAAAGGACTGCTTGTTTTGTTTTAGTGTTTGTGTTTTAAATTAGGCAAACGAACCCTATTCCCTAAAAGGCTTAATTAATGAAGCTGATTTTAAATGTTGCACATAAATGTGGTAGGACCTAATTAGAAAACTAAAGCTATCAAGGGAAGCGGGTGGGTGAAATCTCCAACGGGTTCGTTCTATGGCAAGGTGGTCCTAGAGAATTGGGAGGCTTCCCACAAGGTTTTATCATCGCTTGACCTTCATGTATTGTTAAGTTAGAACCCAATTCATGCTGTTTTAGGGGGCTAGAATGGGACTATGCCCTACAATCAGAGAGGTTGAGCAATGCATCCCTTTCGTTTCCCATTCTCCTTGAACCAAGTGCAGTATGGATCTGCTTCGGATTGGGTATCTCTACATAAAGTAGGATATCCAAAACCCAATGCTAGGATGCTGTTAGGAGACCTTGTGCACTAGAAACCCAAACTTCAGGTTGATCCTAGTGGGTTGGCCATGGACGTTCCGTTGCGAGGCGGACTCGGGAAACTCTAGGCGACAAACCCAAAACATTCCATGGGAGTGCCGGGCAGCAATACTTAGAATCGTTTCTCGATGGACCGCTAAAACATTCTTGGATAGCCAATAGGCAAGCACATTACAGAAGTATACATAGATATGGATGTGATTTTAGAGCTTGGGTGCCTTTTGTTGAAGGTCAAACCTATGTATCCATGGCAAAGAGAGAGGAGAAAGAAAAATAAGCAGCCACTAAGGAAGGAAATATATAAAATGAGGGATAAAAGATGAACACTAAGCTTTTTGGTCATTTGAATTTAGTTTCACTTATCATTATCAAACAATGTCATATATGTTGTTAATATAAAGTCATTGAGACCCTATGTCATTAATGTAAAGAATGTCATAAGTACAATTACAAGATGATAAAAATAGATATTCATAATAAAAAATCATAGTAATATTATATCCATATCTATTTATAAAATTAATTTTTACATTTTCAAAAATGAAACTTTCGTACAGAGGCTTTGCTCTCATTGTTCTAGAGCACTCTCTCTCTACATCCTAAAAGACATTTTCAAGACCTCAAAACTTACCTAATAGTCACATTACACTCTATCTCAATAGTAGATAAGGTCATGCATTTCTTGTAGTGAAAGTGATGGTGAGAGAGAGAGAGAGAGAGAGAGAGAGAGAGAGAGAGAGAGAGAGAGAGAGAGAATGTAATAATGAGATGGAGAATGAGGCACACTTGTATTGCAATAGTTGAGAGTACTTATTTATATACAAGATGTTGTGGATATGGTAGGTTCTCTTACTGAAGTATCTCCACATGTTCTAGATCCATCTTATCTAGTTCTCCTATATATCTAGATATTGTCTTCCTAAATATTCTCTAAGCACATGTTCATATGAGTAGATCTCATCATTCTAACATTCCTTCACTCTAGAAAAGAATAACAATATCTTCTAACATTCTTCCTCCCTTCTTAAAAGAAAATAGGATTTTTTTTGTAGTACAAAGAATTTCTTCCAATCATCTTGGTTACAAGGGAAGTAAGATTATAATGATGACTATAGCATGGGTGTAATATCCCCGCATACGAACTCCCCCTACAATTTTTGTAAAATTAGTTTAATTTTTTTTATCCCACTCCTTGCTGCCGAACATGTGGCGAGGGGAAGGAGGATGTCGATGTGCCAAGGGGGGAGGAAGAGGAAAATGGTGTGGTGACAATGACAAGGGGGAAGAAGGAGTGAAGGATGATGACGAGGGAGGAAAGAAGGAGATGATGACGCCAAGGAGTGGAGGAGGAAGGCAATGACATGGCCAAATTCCCCCCAAATAATACTTCTCTTTCCACTATAAAACCCCCCATGGCAAAGAGAGGAGGAGGGAGGGAGGAGGCCAGGACGCTGCATGACAGAGATGGAAAGAACCTTCTTCTCCTTCTCTTCCTCTCCTTAGAGGGTGATGTCCACACGTGAGTACCCTTATCCTTGTCCCCGTGAGCTTATTCTTTCCTCCCCCTGGTCATAAGGAGAAAGGAAAAGGCCTAAACGGGTTGGACGTTGATAGAAGGAGAGGTCTTTGGAGGTATTAAAGCCCGTTGCTTGAGGAGTTTGATGATCAAAGCACTCAAAGTCAAAGCACGAGAATAAAGACAAACATGGAACCCAAGAGAAGCACTTTGGACCCAAAGCATCCAATTGCAAGTGCAATGTCTATTCCACCTACACCGCAAGCTTTCCAAGTACTATCTAAATCATTAAGTAGGTTACCACATTAATAAGATGGTTGAGACTGGGCTCCAAAGTTGGCAATATTGCAATGACTTCTTGGAACTGATTGATAAACCTATATTATATTACTATATGGTAACCCTATTCCCTTGTCATAGAAACCCATTTGCATTGGTATCAAGAGACCCAAGAAGGGTAAACCTCAACATAATTCTCTAAGGTAAGTTACTATGCAATCATAGTCAGTCAAAGCAGAAACCTTAGAATTCAAACCTAATCTTGGGAGGTAAACTTACTACTCTAGCATCAACACTAAGGAGAAAAATTAGAACCAAACCCCCCAAGAAAACATCTACAATTTGTGGAAATCCTTAAGTTAATCAAATTCAGGGTGTAATATCTCCGCACAATAAAAGTTAGTTGGTTGGTTCGAAAGTTAGCTAGTCAATTAATAAGTTAGTAAGTTTACTAACTAAAGACTAACTAAGGTAAAAACTAACTAACATTAATTATTAATAATTTTTATTTAATTTAAAATATTTTATTTAGAAAAATCAAGAGTTGCAAATTCGATATTTTTCTCGGATTGGCAAGGACCGTAGCCACCCTTCACGTAAATTACAACGTGAACGATACTTATGAGTTATATTAATCATTAGGTTAATGTGTATAGTTTGGATGGTTCAAAAATATTAGATTTTGGACAAAACTAGTATATTTTAGATATTATCCTAAAAAAAGATATGGAGATTTTTAGAACTAGATGTCATTTAAAAGAAAAGATAAGTGATATTTTAGTTAGTTTGGAGTTTTTATAAAAAGAAAAAAATAAAGAGAGGATTTGTGAAATCGTGCGCGCCGCGATCGCAGTTCACAGGCAGTGGATAACACTTTGAACAGAGAAAAGGAGAAGGAGTGAACTAAGAGCTTTCTAAACAAGTGTCTTGGGGTTTTATCCCCCTTTTGGAGCCAATGGAACCATCAGATTTATGATGTGAGCATCAGATCACTGATCTTTCCAAGATCCCCCTCCACAAAGAGCTCCACTTCTCAACCACAAGCCCTCTTCTCTAATTCACTATAAATATGAGACCTGGGAGAGGCATAGGAAGGATACGGAGACCCCGAGAGGCTCTGAGAGAGAGGTAGAGAGAAGGATACCCCTCCAAGAGATTGTGAGGAAGAGCTTGAAAGAGAGCTTGAGAGAGAGAGAGAGAGAAGAGTCACCCCAAGAAGCTGCAAGGAAGAGAATTAGCTCAATTCCCTCTATCTCGATCCTCAACTTAACCATCTTCTCTTATGCTCTCCCATCTTGAATCTATTCCACCTTCTTAATCTCTTGAGTCTACTTGCAAACGATGGCCTCCAAGCAAAGAATGTCGCGTGCGGATGACAATCCTGCAACCAGCAAACAAGGCTTGGGTCAAAGGCATCACTGTCAATCCAACTACGGTTCCAGTCCGTAAGTAATGCATTTTCGAATTAATAGATACTTGCTTTGATTCTTGTATGAGATACATTAGGCCCCATACTATGATGCACGAGTATAGGTCATCGGAAAGGATAAATTTCATCCCACCTACTCGAAAGATGGAGTTTGTGAAGTGCATATATCAAGGGGAGTTAATTGCACCTAGTTATATATATGACTTATTTGCTAGTAGAGCAATTACAAGGAAGAATTAGTCAAGCGTTATGAATGGCATAGTCATCAAAAGAACGACATTAAAAGATTGTGCATACAAGTGCTAGATTAAATTATAGTCAAGGGTTACAAATAGCATAATTACTAAAAGAATATGACATTGAGAATCATGAATAGAAAGTACTAGTTTTAAAGTTTAGACACTTCAAAAGTACTTAGCCTAGGAGCCCAAATATTAAGAAAAACTAGATTCTAGCTCAATGCATGGCCTATTGGAGTCTAATTACTTGAGATCATCTCGCACTTATCTTATCAAGTATTTACACGTTATGTCTATAACATGTTTGATATATGAGGATAATTTTCTAGTTGCCTCATGACTTGACTAAGAGCTAGTACAAGAAATTGATCATAAGGGTTAAAACTAGGATGTCTTGAGATCCATTGGATAACGATGACTTCTGCCAATTGAAATCTAGGGTTGGGTTACCAATTCAAGGTAAGTGACGTATAGAACTTACATAATGAATAGTGTTTGAACCCTTAACATATGCCCTAGCCGAAGGAAGGAAGTGTTAAGAACATTTTTGCATAGTATCGCTCTTAGATCCCAAGGGGGAGAGCAATTATGCAATGGAAAATAGTATTTCATCTACTCTTGCATTGTTTTAGAAAGAATGCAATTGGTTTTGTTGATTGATCGAACAACATCCTAAATGCTTTTACATTCAACTTGTTGTTAGTTGTTGTTTGGATAATTATTCCAAGTGCTTGTGATTTATGGTAAATTCATGGCAAGGGTCAGTGATGACAAGTCGCCATGGGAATAAAGGAATGTTTTCTTGAAAATTGATATTAGGGTGAATGCCTTGTTTGTGCTTGATTCTTAAAGGATTTAATTAAGGAAGGATATATTGTACGGGTGGATCACCTCCATGGTCGCACCGCGTATTAACTCGAGAGGGCACTTCTCGATTCATGGGCCAAAGGTCGAGTGGTGAAAAGGCCAACCACGGGAATGATGTTTCGCTCCTAGACAGCTTGCGGGTCAGTTGGAGCTCTCGACACCCCTTGCTAAGTCTAGAATGGAGTTGAAGACCTTCGTGGCCCCCAACATCTGGACATGTTGGAAGATCTTATTCTAGATAAAGGATTGAGTTTGTGGTGCCATGTGAATTGGACCAGTTACTTCTGCAGGGTAGAAGGGATACTTCTGTTGGACAGAAGTGATACATAATTTCTCTTATATGGGCGAGAGACAAAGATTAACTTGAAGATAAGTTAAGGAACTTGTTTGAACTTGTTTGTCAATAGATTGCTTTGCTCTGTTTTCATGTCTGTGCTATAAGTTATGCGAACGAACCCTGTTCCCTAAAAGGCTTAATTAATGAAGCTGTCTTTAAGTGTCACACATAAATGTGGAAGGACCTAATTAGAAAACTAAAGCTATTAAGGGAAGCAGGTGGGCGGAATCCCCAACGGGTCTGTCCTACGGCAGGGTGGTCCTAGAGAACTGGGAGGCTTCTCATAAGTTTTTATCGTCATTCGACCTTTAGGTATTGATAGGTTAGAACCCGATTCATGCTGTTTTAAGGGACCGGAATGGGATTATGCCCTATGGGCAAAGAGGTTGAGCAGCGCATCCCTCTCATTTCCCATTCTCTTTGAACCAAGTGCGGCATGGGTCTGTTTCGGATTGGGTATCTCTCCGTAAAGTAGGATGTCCAAAACCCGACGCTAGAATGCTAACAGGAGACCTTGACAACTAAGAACCCAAATTTCAGGTCGATACTATATCAATTGTCCCAACAGAACTCAAAGAAAACTTGAGCTTACAGGAAAAGAAGTTGTACAAGCTCCAGTGATCTAGAATATACCAAGTGCTTAGGAAAAACTAGAAGATATCCATGAGATGTAACTACAATGAATTTTCTCTTGTCATCAAGACTCGAATATATCAAATACAATAGGTTGTCTTTTTTTTTTCAAAAGACCGTATGTCTGTGAGAGATCAGTGTAGCACAGCAAAAGCATGGTGGGCCCATAACCCACAGGTTCCAAAAATGATACCCCCCCCCCGTTTCTCTCGAGATGAGGACATCTCGATTTCTCTAAGGGGAGGTGGATGTAATATCTCCGCACAATAAAAGTTAGTTGGTTGGTTCGAAAGTTAGCTAGTCAATTAATAAGTTAGTAAGTTTACTAACTAAAGACTAACTAAGGTAAAAACTAACTAACATTAATTATTAATAATTTTTATTTAATTTAAAATGTTTTATTTAAAAAAATCAAGAGTCGCAAATTCGATATTTTTCTCGGATTGGAAAGGACCGTAGCCACCCTTCACATAAATTACAACGTGAATGAGACTTGTGAGTTATATTAATCACTAGGTTAATGTGTATAGTTTGGATGGTCCAAAAATATTAGATTTTGGACAAAACTAGTATATTTTAGATATTATCCTAAAAAAAGATATGGAGATTTTTAGAACTAGATGTCATTTAAAAGAAAAGACAAGTGATATTTTAGTTAGTTTGTAGATTTTATAAAAAGAAAAAAATAAAGAGAGGATTTGTGAAATCGCGCGCGCCGCGATCGCAGTTCACAGGCAGTGGACAACACTTTGAACAGAGAAAATGAGAAGGAGTGAACTAAGAGCTTTCTAAACAAGTGTCTTGGGGTTTTATCCCCCTTTTGGAGCCAATGGAACCATCAGATTTATGATGTGAGCATCAGATCACTGATCTTTCCAAGATCCCCCTCCACAAAGAGCTCCACTTCTCAACCACAAGCCCTCTTCTCTAATTCACTATAAATATGAGGCCTGGGAGAGGCATAGGAAGGATAAGGAGACCCCGAGAGGCTCTGAGAGAGAGGTAGAGAGAAGGATACCCCTCCAAGAGATTGTGAGGAAGAGCTTGAAAGAGAGCTTGAGAGAGAGAGAGAGAGAGAAGAGTCACCCCGAGAGGCTGCAAGGAAGAGAATTAGCTCAATTCCCTCTATCTCGATCCTCGACTTAACCATCTTCCCTTACTCTCTCCCATCTTGAATCTATTCCACCTTCTTAATCTCTTGAGTCTACTTGCAAATGATGGCCTCCAAGCGAAGAATGTCACGTGCGGATGACAATCCTGCAACCAGCAACAAGGCTTCGGGCAAAGGCATCACTGTCAATCCAACTACGGTTCCGATCATAAGTAATGCATTTTCGAATTAATAGATGCTTGCTTTGATTCTCGTATGAGATACGTTAGGCCCCATACTATGATGCACGAGTATAGGTCATCGGAAAGGATAAATATCATCCCACCTACTCGAAAGATGGAGTTTGTGAAGTGCATATATCAAGGGGATTTAATTGCACCTAGTTACATATGACTTATTTGCTAGTAGAGCAATTACAAGGAAGAATTAGTCAAGCGTTATGAATGGCATAGTCATCAAAAGAACGACATTAAAAGATTGTGCATACAAGTGCTAGATTAAATTATAGTCAAGGGTTACAAATAGCATAATTACTAAAAGAATATGACATTGAGAAACATGAATAGAAAGTACTAGTTTTAAAGTTTAGACACTTCAAAAGTACTTAGCCTAAGAGCCCAAATATTAAGAAAAACTAGATTCTAGCTCAATGCACGGCCTATTGGAGTCTAATTACTTGAGATCATCTCGCACTTATCTTATCAAGTATTTACACGTTATGTCTATAACATGTTTGATATATGAGGATAATTTTCTAGTTGCCTCATGACTTGACTAAGAGCTAGTACAAGAAATTGATCATAAGGGTTAAAACTAGGATGTCTTGAGATCCGTTGGATAACGATGACTTTTGCCAATCAAAATCTAGGGTTGGGTTACCAATTCAAGGTAAGTGACGTATAGAGCTTACATAATGAATAGTGTTTGAACCCTTAACATATGCCCTAGCCGAAGGAAGGAAGTGTTAAGAACATTTTTGCATAGTATTGCTCTTAGATCCCAAGGGGGAGAGCAATTATGCAATGGAAAATATTATTTCATCTACTCTTGCATTGTTTTGGAAAGAATGCAATTGGTTTTATTGATTGATCGAACAACATCCTAAATGTTTTTACATTCAATTGGTTGTTAGTTGTTGTTTGGATGATTATTCCAAGTGCTTGTGATTTATGGTAAATGCATGGCAAGGGTCAGTGATGACAAGTCGCCATGGGAATAAAGGAATGTTTTCTTGGAAAATGATATTAGTGTGAATGCCTTGTTTGTGCTTGATTCTTAAAGGATTTAATTAAGAATATATTGTACGAGTGGATCACCTCCATGGTTGCACCGCGTATTAACCTGAGAGGGCATTGCTCGATTCATGGGCCGAAGGTCGAGTGGTGAAAAGGCCAACCACGAGAATGATGTTTCGCTCCTAAACAGCTTGCGGGTCAGTTGGAGCTCTCGATACTCCTTGCTAAGTCTAGAATGAAGTTGAAGACCTCCGTGGCCCCCAACATCTGGACATGTTGGGAGATCCTATTCTAGATAAAGGATTGAGTTTGTGGTGCCATGTGAATTGGACCAATTACTTCTGCAGGGCAGAAGGGATACTTCTGTTGGATAGAAGCGATACATAATTTCTCTTGTATGGGCGGGAGACAAAGATTAACTTGAAGATAAGTTAAGGAACTTGTTTGAACTTGTTTGTCAATAGATTGCTTTGCTCTGTTTTCGTGTCTGTGCTATAAGTTATGCGAACGAACCTTGTTCCCTAAAAGGCTTAATTAATGAAGCTGGCTTTAAGTGTCACACATAAATGTGGTAGGACCTAATTAGAAAACTAAAGCTATTAAGGGAAGCGGGTGGGCGGAACCCCCAACGGGTCTGTCCTATGGCAGGGTGGTCCCAAAGAACTAGGAGGCTTCTCATAAGTTTTTATCATCATTCGACCTTTCGGTATTGACAGGTTAGAACCCGATTCATGCCGTTTTAGGGGACCGGAATGGGACTATGCCCTATGGGTAGAGAGGTTGAGCAGTGCATCCCTCTCGTTTCCCATTCTCTTTGAACCAAGTGCGGCATGGGTCTGCTTCGAATTGGGTATCTCTGCATAAAGTAGGATGTCCAAAACCCGACACTAGAATGCTAACAGGAGAGCTTAACAACTAGGAACCCGAATTTCTGGTCGATCCTAGTGGGTTCGGTCGTGAACATTCCATTGCGAGGTGGATTCGGGAAACCCTAGGCGACAAAACTCGAAACATTCCATGGGAGTGCCAAATTCCCTTTCAATGTATGGCATGTACAAATTAACCTAAGTAGGCCCAAAAGTAGAATTTTTGGTTGGTTGATACGTATGTACCAATAACCTATGTATTAATCCCTAAGTTAATTACTCTCCTTGGGAGATAAGGGCTATGGACTATATCAGTCCTTGTAAAGCATTCAAATGAAATTGTTTTGGTTTATGTCAAAATATATTGAGATATACTTTGTTGCTAGTAGTTAAGAGTAGATTATTTGCCTTAACTCTCGATTGAAGTGGGGAGAACTCCTTGAGGGGGAGAGTTTGTTTGTTCTGAGGCTTATGTAGCATGCATGCCTCCAAGCATGTTTCTTAGAGGTCCATCAAGAAGCAAATCTTAGCGTCACTACCTAACATTCCCATGGAAAGTTCTGAGGTTTGTTACCTAGGGTTTCCCAAGTCTGCCTCACAATGAAACGTGCATGGCCGAACCCACTAGGATTGACCTAAAATCTAGGTGCCTAGTGGCCAAGGTCTCCTAATAGCATTCTAGCATCGAATCCTAGACATCTTACTTTACGTAGAGATACCCAAGTCGAAGTAGACCCATGCCACACTTGGTTCAAAGAGAATGGGAAACGAGAGGGATGCACCGCTCAACCTCTCTGCTAGTAGGGCATAGTCCCATTCCAATCCCCTAAAACGACATGAATCCGATTCTAGCTTACTACTACCTAAATATCGTACAACTGTAGAACCTTGTGAGAAGCCTCCTAGTTTTCTAGGACCACCCTTCCGTAGGACGGACCCATCAAGGGTTCCGTCCATCCGCTTCCCTCAATAGGTGATCTTTAGTTATCTAATTAGGTCTATCACATTTATGTGTGACATTTATAATAAGCTTCCTTAATTAAGCCTTTTAGGGAATAGGATTTGTTAAGATAACTTATGGCAGTGACATGAAAGTAGTTCAGAGAGGTTCCTTAAAAGCAAACTTTATATTAACATCTTAACTGAGATACAATTCTTGTCCAAAAAGGACGGATTCTACAATCCGTGAGGATGCATCTTATTTCCTCCAAGTTTCCATCCTTGTACTAGTAACAGGCCTCGAGAACCTATCTCGAGTCACATAGATCGTTTGAGTAAGACCCGGAGGTAGGGAATCTACAGCCAAAGCCCCCCTAGCATCCAAGCATCCTCCTACATTCAAAATAACCCACGGATAGATCTCTCATGGTGGGTTCAATCCATGTTCCCGTCACGGTTATTTGGAACCCCCTTGGCTAGGGTTGGCGGCCAACTCGGGGTAGCTTGGCGCACCCTCCATGAATTTAACCCAATTCATTATTCAAAATTCTTTTGTGAGCATAGACATTGAATCTAGATTTACAAGCACAAACAACAATGAAGGCGAGTGCTCAGGACATCTGCTATAGTGGAGTTCTGATCTTTGAACACTTAGCATTGCCCTTCTTTGGTCTTTCTTGCCATGGAATCATTTTCCATTATCTTCTGAGGGATAGAGACTACCCTCTTTCTGACCTCACTCCTATGTCATAGGAGCAAGTAATTACGCTATTGCATTTATATCCGATAGTTTTCGAATGGTAGCTTCCCTAAGTTGCTAACCTTTGGTTCTTATCTTAAGGTCCATATCTACATGATTCAAACTAGAATTTCAATTTGGTTAGTTGGTAACCATTTTCCCACCTTGGAATTTTATTGGGGTTCTAAGTTTACCCTAGGGTTCCCTTCCCTCAAGATAGCAGGAACTTGTGTTCACTCCTCTCGCAAGTCAAGTGTAAACTAAGTCTATTTACCATTCTAAAATAGTTGCGAGCATCGAATGTAACTTGGTGAATAGTCATTCTTCTTGTGGGTACGACATACAAGCTTTCTTGTGTTATCTTCGAGATGTATCATATTTTGAAAATGATATACCAAAGAGTGTTTTGGATCCATCGCAGTTGGTTATTGGGGTAGAGACCAAAGAGTATCTTGACTCTAAGTCAAAATATGGTCGTAAGGGCAACTTGACCTATTTGCGATTAGAACCCTAGTTAAGTCAAATGAAATTTTAGCCTCACTTATCATGTAGGATTTCATTTACCAAACTGGCCCTTGCAATTAAGCTTAGCAGCTCACATGCGCATCTTAAATCTACCTTTTTAGATGCATCCCTATCATATGCCATACAAATCTAGATGCAAGTCTTTCCTGAGTTGATGATACAATGCAAGATTCTAATTCCTAAAAATTCCTTCTAGTGCATTTATACAATTCATAAGGCATGACCTAATTATTTAAATGCGAGTGTACATGAGTTCTCTATAAATGCAAGTTAATTCACTCCAATGGTCTATAAGATGCAATTGAGCTATATGGAATATTTATGTACACTGGCAATCTATGATGCATTTGCAAAAGTTCAAACCTAATACTTGGCTTAATTACTACAACAACTCGTAGATGCTCAATCTATTTGTGGAAATTCATGGTTATTAAGCCTTTTCAACTACCTTTTGAGTTATACAAGTTACACGATGCAAAGTATGACTTCTTCCTAATGACGTCCATGCTTAAATGCTCGATTTCAAGTATTAGACATAGTAGTAGTACTTGGTTTTGGAGTGTCAAATTAGTGTTTACGCTTGATAACCCATTCCTGTTAATGGTGGCATCTTTGCCCGATCCTCCTTCCGTAGTCATAGCTTTTTCAGTTACTTTGGAGAGTTTACACTTTGGGGCCATTTTGGAGCTTGGAATGCGACCTTCACTCCTCTCGAAGGACTCCTTAGTGTCGGAGTTCCCTACTCCTTGTCTTGACTTTCATGATCTCCTTGTCAACTAGAGGTAATCGATGGAGAGATCTTGGGAAGTGTTGATGGGGAGACTGGGTGGTCGAGACTTCATCCAAGTAAGGCATTGTCCTTGGGCCTCTTCTTTCTCTCTCTCTCTCTCCTCTCTTACTCTAGGTTCCCCTTCCCTCTCCTCTCTCTCTCTTTCTCTCCTGAATCACTACCTCTCTCTCTCTCTCTCTCTCTCTCTCTCTCTCTCTCTCTCTCTCTCTCTCTCTCTCTCTCTCTCTCTCTCTCTCTCAAGCATAGCAGCATGGGGGGTAAAGAAGAATGGTGTGTTACTGCTCAAGGAGAGGGAAAAAAAGAAGAGAATTATCCTCCCTTCGCTAAGGGGGGGGATTTATAAGGGATACGATGCGTAATAATTGGGGGGTATGTGCGACAAGGGGGCCCCTCCCTTTCCCTCCCTTCGGGTGGCCAAAAAGGCCTTCATGTCATGCTGTAGTTTGTGGAGGAGAAGGAGAGATAGTGGGGGTTTGGAGGTAGCACACATGTGCCCCTCCCCCCATCGCAATTGTCATCTTCATGATCTTCGGCCTCCTCTGCCCACCACGTTGACTCCCTTTCCCTCATCTACATTGACTCCCAGTTTATCTCCCTCTCCCTCCGCTAGCTGGCGGCACTGACAGGGGGTGATGTAAAAAAATTTAGTTTTGATTCGTTAAAAAGGGGGTCCTCATAACGGTGATGAGATATTACAACTTAATAGACATACAAGGGTTTACTTAGGACTAAAATTAGGATGCTTTGAGATTCGTCTCATAGCTACTATGTTTATCAATCCTATTCGAGAATTGGGCTAGATACGAACAACAACTCCAAGCCTCAAAGAAGAGAGCTCAAGGGATTAGGAAAAATTGAGTCAAAGTAAAGACCACTACTTTTATACTTGTTGGGAAGGAGGTTGGGTTATCGTTCAATGTAAGTGATCTATAGAAATTATGTCTTATATAGTGTTTGAAACCTTGACATATACCCTAGCCGAAGGTAGGGAATATTAAGTAAAATTTTGCATAGCATTGCTCTTGGATCCCAAGGGGGAGAGCAAATATGCAGATGGAAATGTTATCGCATCTATGCTTGCATTGTTTGGAAAAATACAATAGGTTGTTGGTTGATCGAATAACACCCTAAATGCTTTCGCATTCAACTAATTGTTGGATTGTGGTTTGGATGATTATTCCAAGTGCTTGTGATTTATGGTAAATTCATGGCAAGGGTCTGTGATGACAAGTTGCCATGGGGATAAAGGAATGTTTTCTTGGAAGAGATATCGTGTTGATTGCCTTGATTGTGCTTGATTCTTAATTGGATTAATTAAGGAAATGATATTTTGCGCAAGTGGATCATCTCCAAGGTCACACCGCGCTTCAACTCAGAAAGGGCACTGCTCGATTCACAAGCTGAAGGTCAAGTGGTGAAAAGGTCAACCAAGGAAATTGTGTTTCACTCCTAGGCCGCTTGGGGTCAAGTGGAGCTCTAGACACCCCTTGCCAGTCTGAAACAAAGTTGAAGATTTCCGTGAGCCCAACATCTAGGGCATTGGAAGATCATACCCTAGATAAAGGATGGAAATTGTGGTGCCATGTGATTTGGACCGAGTACTTCTATTGGACAGAAGAGGGATGCATAATTTCTCCTATATGGACAAGAGACAAAGATTAATGTGAAGATAAGTTAATGAAATTTTTTGAACTTGTTTGTCAAAGGATTACTTGCTCTGTATTTGTGTCAATGCCATAAATAACACGAACAAACCATGTTCTCTAAAAGGCTTAATTAATGAAGCTAATTTTAAATGTTACACACAAATGTGATAGGACCTAATTAGATAACTAAAGAATGCCCATCCAGGGAAGTGAGTGGGCAGAACCCCTGACGGGTCCGTCCTACAGCAGGGTGGTCCCAGAGAATTGGGAGGCTTCTCTGCAATGTGCACGCTTATCGGCTATCCAAGCATGTTTTAGCAGTCCATTGAGAAATGAATCTAAGCGTCGCTGCCCAGTAGTCCCATGGAATTTCCAGGGTTTGTGGCCTAGGGTTTCCCAAGTCCGCCTCACAATGGAACGTTCATAGCCAAACCCACTAGGATCGACCTGAAATTTGGGTTCCTAGTTGTCAAGGTCTCTTGACAACATTCTAGCATGAGATTTTGGGCATCCTACTTTACGCAGAGATACCCAATCCGAAGCAAATCCATACCGCACTTGGTTCAAAGAGAATGGGAAACGAGAGGGATGCGTTGCTCAACCTCTCTGCCCGTAGGGCATAGTCCCATTCCGGTCTCCTAAAATGGCATGAATCAGGTTCTAACTTAACAATACCTAAAGTCAATTAGTGATAAATCCTTGTGAGAAGCCTCCGAGTTCTTTGGGACCACCCTGTCGTAGGACCCATCTGGGATTCCATCCATCTGCTTCCCTTGATAGCTTTAGTTTCCTAATTAAGTCCTACCACATTTATGTGTGACATTTAAAATCAACTTCATTAATTAAGCCTTTTAAAAAAATTGGTTCGTTCACATAATTTACAGCACAAACATGAAAACAAAACAAGTAGTCCTTTTGACAAACAAGTTCCTTATCTTCAAGTCAGTCTTTGTCTCCTGCCCATATAGAAGAATTATGTATCCCTTTTGTCCAACATAAGTACCTGGTCTAAATCACATTGCAACAAAATTTCCATCCGTTATTTAGAATAGGATCTTCCAACACCTCCAAACGTTGATCTCACGGGGATCTCCAACTCCATTCTGGACAGGCAAGGGGTGTCCAGAGCTCCACCTGACCCACAAGCAGTCTAGGAGTGAGATGCCATTTTTGTGGTTGCCCTTTTCACCACTCGACCATCGGCCTATGAATCGAGCAGTGCCCTCTCGGCGTAATCCACGGTGTGACCTTGGAGATGATCCACGCGTGCAAAATGTCCTTCCTTACTTAATCCAATTAAGAATCAAGCATAATCAAGGCAATCAGCCCTAATATCATTTTCTAAGAAAACATTCCTTTTTTCCCATGGCAACTTGTCATTATAGACCCCTGCCATGCATTTTCCATCAACACAAGCCTTGGAATATTTATCCAAATCACAAAGCAACAATCAATTTATTGAAAGAAAAACATTTAGGGTGTTGTTCAATCAATCCAAAAATCTAGTTGTATTTTTCCCAAACAATACAAGAATGGACGCGATAAAAATTCCATCGCATATTTGCTTTCCCCCTTGGGATCAAAGAGTGATTCTATGCAAAACTTACTTAATACTTGCATGCACAATTCTTAATGTTATTCTTTTAACGATTATGCTATTCATAACCCCCCCCTAATTGATTTCCCTATCAACGAATAAGCCATACACAACTAGTGCAATTAGCTTCCCTTGATACATGCACTTTGCAAACTCCATCTTTTGAATATGTGAGAAGAGGTTTATCCCTTCCGAGGACCTATTCTCGTATGTCATAGCATGGGTCTAATGTATCTCATGCGAGAATCAAAGCAAGCATCTAACAATGTAGGAAGTACATTACTTACGACCGGAACCGCAATTGGATTGACAGTGATGCCTTTGCTCAAAGCTTTGTTGCCGGTTGTAGGATTGCCATCCGCATGCAATATTCTTCACTTGGAGGCCATCCTCCGCAAATAGGCTCAAGAGATTAAAAAGGAAGAATAGATTCAAGATGGGAGAGGGTAAGAGAAGATGGCTAAGTTGAGGATCGAGATGGAGGGAATTGTGTAGCCTCTCAGGGTAACTCTTCTCTCTCTCTCTCTCTCTCTCTCTCTCTCTCTCTCTCTCTCTCTCTCTCTCTCTCTCTCTCTCTCTCTCTCTCAAACTCTCTCTCACAATCTCTTGGAGAGGTATCCTTCTCTCTACCTCTCTCTCGCAACCTTTCGAGGTCACCTTTTGCTCCCTTGTGACTCCCCATGCCTCATATTTATAATGAATTAGAGAGGAGGGGATAAGGCTGAGAACAAGAGTGGAGGAACACTTGATTAGAAAGTTCTTAGTTCACTCCTTTTCTTTGTTCAAAGTGCTATCTATTGCGTGTAGATTGCGGTCGCGGCACACGTGATTTTGCCAGTCACTTTTCTTTAGTTTTTTCTTTTTATAAAATCTCCAAAACTAACTAAAACATCACTTGTCTTTTCTTCTAAATGACTTTCAGTTCTATCTTTTTAGGATAATATCTAAAATATACTAGTTTTTTTTTTCCAAAAATATAATATTTTTGGACCATCCAAACTATACACATTAATACTAGTGATTAATATGGCTCATAAGTCTCGTTCATGTTGTAACTTCTGTGAAGGGTGGCTACGGTCCTTGTCAATCTGAGAAAAATATCAGATTTACAACTCTCGATTTTTTAAATATATTTTTAATTAAATAAAAATTATTAGCTATTAACATTAGTTAGTTTTTACCTTAGTTAGTAATCTTACTAACTTATTAATTGACTAACTAATTTTCCAACTAACCAACTAACTTTTATTGCATGGAAATATTACATCCTCCTCCCCTTAGAGAAATCGAGATGTCCTCATCTTGAGAGAAACTGGGGAAGACAAGCATTAATGGGGCTTAGGGCCTATGGGTTAGGACCCACCATGCATCCCCTGCACTACTCTTAATGTTTTAGGTAGTGCAACTCATATTATTACAAGAGTCAATTGTGTTACACATGTCGATTAAGCTTCTAGGATTTTTAGTCATCTTGAAGAGGTATTGTTGGTTCTAGGTCTTCGTCTTCATTTGATTCCTCTATATATCCATAGACTGCACCTATGTAGTTTCGTTTTCTTGGAGGCTCAATGTCTTCTGGACTTAGATCAGGGCAATTTGCTTGGATGTGTCCTAGCTCATTACAATGGAAGCTCTGACGGTAGGGACATCTCCTACGGATGTGGCCTATCTCTCCACGCGAATATCATCTCTTACCCTGATCCTCGGGAGTCATCTTTGCTACAATTGCTTGATTTAAGTTCTTGGACTGTTGGATTCACTCAGAGTAATGCATCTTGCAAGTCCGTTGGACGCATTGCTTCAAGATGGTGGTTCAAAGGAGTATTCAGGCCATGGCAAAACTTGGATACTTGTTGTGCAATATCCATAGGTGGTGCATATTTTAGTAGGGTTACAAACTTCGAGTAGTAAGCTTCCGGGGTTAATTTGAGCTGCTTGAGCTTGAAGAATTCATTCATATTCAAAGTTTGGTAGGTTGGCAGAAGGTATCATCCACGTACAACATCTTTCAACTAAGTCCACGTAACAACGGCTTCAGAAACACCTTGATCTTTGCACCATTGCTCCCACCATAACCAAGCATGGCCAAAGAACTTAAGTTTGCCAATCATTGCTTGATTGGTGGAAGCAATTTTCGAAGGAAAAAATAATCATCCATTGAATCAATCCATACCTCTGCCTCTGCTATGATGTATATCCCTTCTCCATCAAATTCAGATGCCCTAATTTGCTTGAGAAGGAATTTCTTCTCTTGCATGTCAATGTGCGGTGGGTGTAGCTTGGGGAGACAAACCTAATCGAAGGTGAGTGTGACCTCCCTAGGTATGTCCTACCCTTGATGTGCCCTAAGCGTGTGTAATGGGGAATCAAAAGGGCTAGGACGTTAGGGACGGAGCCGGCTGACTAAAGCCACCGGATGCACCTAACTTGAGAACCCCTAGATGCAATGCTTGTGGTCTATGTGAAGTGAGGTGGTCTAACTACTTTGCTTGTGAGGTACTTCTCTTTCCTCTTTGTTCTTATTTTCTTTTTTCTCTAAATTTTTTTTAATATGGTCATGAAGAGAGCTAGTCTTCACCATATGCGTGGGATGGAGATGGGGGCCTCAGAGATTTATTTAAGAATTGCCAACTCTGCAAGTACCCTTTGAGGTTTAGGTGGACTTGCAGAGTGGTTGTAGAAAGAAATGGATAATTGCAACATGTAAAGCAACTATCATTCATATCTTCGAGGAGGGAAGAGCAAAATGAAGGAAGAAGAGTAGCTCACATCATCAATTGAGTCATGACGTAGCTGTCTATGGCATTGGGATCAAAATAGAGGGTTGGAATGCCATGTTCTTGTGGAGTGGAATCTTGCCTAGTAGTATTCTAAGTAGTCTAAGGTAATTACATGTAGTGATGAAAGCAGGGTTGGGACAAAAGGAGAATTCATTTACAAAGCGGACTATAGAGTCATCCAAATCTTCGAGTGTGAAGACAAGGGCCTCTTCAGGCTTAGTATAATTTGCATTGTAGATTATAGGGAAGACAAGGGCCTCTTCAGGCGGCTTAGTATAATTTGCATTGTAGATTATAGGGAAGTCGAATCGGCCATGGACATTGAGGTCAAAATCCACTCCTACTCTTCAATGGTATGACATGAATGTTGGGTTGTTTCGCTTGAAGGGTAGGATGTTACAAAAATCCAATCAAGTGTCCATATTCACATCACAGATGCACATTCTCCATGTGGGTTGGCACTCATAGAGCCATGCACATATTTGCAGTGCCCTTCAGGTATCTCATGATACCCTTCATGACATCCCAATGCTTCTTGCCAGGTGTAGCCATATAGTGTGCCACAACACCAACTGCAAAGGCAATATCTAGATGTGTGGCTATCGTGGCATACATAAGACTGTCCATTGCATATGCATAGGGAATCTTGGCTATCTCAGCCTTCTGCTCTTCTGTCTCCAGACAATCAGCCTGTGATACCTTCACATAAGAAGGTAATGGACAGCCAATAGGCTTTACGTCCTGCATGCAAAAGCACTCAATGACTTTATAAATGTACTCCCTCTGTGGTAAGTAGAGGAGTCCCTGATGCCTGTCGCATGTAATGCGCATGCCAAGTATGTGAGCGGCCTGTCCCATATCTTTTATCTCAAAGCTCTTCTTGAGCTGAGCCTTAAGAGCATCTAGCTCATCATGAGCTTTCCCTGCTATCAACATATCATCCACATAAGGTACCAAAATCAATAAAGAACTATCACGAGCTTTCTTCGTGCAAAGACACGGATCCATAGTACTCCAACTGTAGCCCTGTGACTGCATAAAGGCATCAAACTGATGATACCACTCCCTAGGTGCCTGTTTCAAGCCATAAAGACTTTTCATCAATTTGCACACTAGGTGCTGCATGCCAGGTTCTGCAAGGCCCTTAGGCTACTCCATATAAATCTCACCATGCAAGTCCCCATGTAAGAAAGCAGTCTTGACATCCATCTTTTATAAATCCAAGTCAAGTTGAGCAACCAAAGCCAAGACTAAGCATAGGGTGGTCATCTTAACCACAGGAGAAAAGACATCGTCAAAGTCCACACCATGCTCCTGCTTAAAACCCTTTGCTACCAATCTAGCCTTGTATGCTGGCTTGGGGTGTCCAAGGGTACTTTTTAGCTTGTACATCCACTTGCATGGCAAAGCCTTCTTGCCCATAGGCAAGAAAACCAAATCCCAAGTGTCATTCTTATGCAGAGAGTCTATCTCAGACTGCATAGCCCTCTCCTAGGAGTGACTGTCACCCCTGCGCATAGTCTTATCATAGGTGAAAGGCTCTCCTGCATCTATAACCAAGACATAATGCATCGAGGGCTGAAATCTATCAGGTGGACGTCTATCTCTAGTAGACCATCTCACGACAGGCTCTGCTGCCTGTCCAATGCCCTGACCATGAGCATCTAGTGTAGTTGTAAGTTGTCCAACTGGCTGTGTGGGAACTCTCAGCTCCTCTTGAAATATGACCGTGTGGATCTCAACAACTCTCTCAAGCTGCCTATGCATCTTGTCTTCATGGAAGACTACATCATGATTGCGGATGACTTTCCGTGCCTGCGGATCTAGAGATAGTAACCCATCTCGCCTGCATCCCCATAACCAAGGAAAATGCATTTGACACTCTTGGGATCCAGCTTACTTCTCTTGTCCCTAGGCACATGGCAAAATGCCTCACATCCAAAGACACAGAGATGCGCATAAGAGGGGGGTTTTCCAGTCCATACCTCCTCTACAACCTGGAAATCCAAACCACTAGAAGGTGATCTGTTTATGACATGCACAACTATACTAGCTGCCTTAGCCCAAAAGCTCTGGTAGGCCTGCATGACTAAGCATACTGTGTACACGCTCCTGGATGGTTCTATTCATCCGCTCAGCCAAACCATTCTGGGGGGGGGTAGGGGGTGGTCAACTGACGCTTAATACCCCTCTCATCACATAACTACTCAAAAGCACGTGAGACATACTCACCCCCATTATCTATCCTTAGGCTTTTTAGCCTATACCCACACTGGCTCTCAACCAATGCAAGCCATCTCTGAAACACAACCAAGGTATCGGATTTCAGCTTAATGGGATAAGCCTAAACTTTCCGTGAAAAATCATCTATGAATGTAACAAAATACTTTGCACCACCCATAGACTAACAAGGCATGGACCCACAAATATCCGAATGTACCAATACCAAGGGCTCACTCATGCATGGCATACCAAACTTCTCATGCGTAGACCTAGTCTGCCTGCCATAAGGACAATGCTCACATGAATCAAAACATGCATAATTAAGGGGCGGTAAGTACTGCAAGCCAAAAAGCATTTTCATTCCCTTCAAAGACATATGGCCCAAATGGGCATGCCAAAGAGATACATGTGGGATAGAACCCACAGACAAAACATAATCAAGGAAAGAAGCTGATACAATCAACGGGTAGAGACTACCAGCCTTGGCACCTCTCACAATCACAAGTCTGCCACGAGTGATCTTCCATGCAGAGTCTCCAAAAGATACATGATAACCTACGTCATCAAGATGTCCAGCTGACATGAGACTGCGTGTCAAAGCAGGTACATGGCGTACATCTTGCATAACAAAACTGCTGCCAGAAGGAAACTGCAGCCTAACATCACCAATGCCCACAATATCAAGAGAACTGTCATCACCCAAGCGCACAGAACCCGAAAGAGTATTGTACGAATGAAACCACTCTCGACAAGGTGTCACATGAAAGGACACACCTGAGTCCAAGAGCCAACACTGTACATACATAGAGTGTATCTCTGTCATCTGTAAAGCACTAGAAGAAGCTGCTAGAATATAATCATCATCATAAAAATTCTCAGGCTGCATAACATTGATCTCTTCAATTTAACACTGGACTTTGCAGATACTATGCTGCAATCAAAAGACTTATCCTGTACTTTGTCTTTTCCCTTAACTTTGTGCATTTCATTGCGCAATTCATGGCATTGTGGCCTAATATGGTCCTTTCCCCACAATGGTGACAAGTAGCATCTGTGTTCTTGCCACGGGATTTGCTACGTGACTTCCCACGATACTTGGACCAAGATTTTTTAGAATCCCATCCACGGCCACTACCACTGCCATGCTTTCCATATCCATCATTCCTACCTCTAACTGTCATAGCATGAGACACACGAGAGGCATCCAAATTCTTAGGGTTAATCTCTTCAGAAGAGTACTCTCAACATCAGATAATTTCAAGGTAGTAGTAGAGGCACATAATGCAGTGCGGAATACATCCCATGACTCATTAAGAGTACCAAGCAAGAAAAGAGGAGTGACATCCTCTGCAAAAGTGATGTCCTACGAAGTCAAGTTCTTGAGTACAGAATGGAACTGGCTCAAGTGAGCAGACATAGTCACATTCTCCTTCATGCACAGTTCCATAAGCTACTTCAGGCAATACATTTGACTTACTGGACTTTTCTTGTCATAGAGATTCTTGATTTTATCCCACAACTTCCATGCACTCTGTTCTTCCTAAAATACATTGTAGTAAACCTGTTCTGTGAGAGACAATACAATAGTGGACTTGCATAACTCATCAAGCTCAAGCCATTCCTCATCTGGCATAGTTGTAGGCGGATGCCCGCTTAACCTCAAAGGTTTGATCTGCGATTTCTGCACCAACACCTGCCAAATCTGGCTCTTCCAATAAGAGTAATTTGTACCATCAAGCTTAGTGATGTTGAAAATAGCATGATCAGTGGACGAACTCACCATAATGTAGATTGGAAGACTGTAGATAGTTCAAAACTACTTGCTGTTTACTATAGAAAATGACCAAAAAATCACCAAAAGCGAGGAAAAATGGCAAAGAAAGTGGAACCAAAGCTGCTGCCCACCAAGTACTAGTGAAAGTACATCATTGCAGAGTGTTTCAGCATGAAAAATCCATGTCAATCCATACATATATGCTTGCTGTAATAAATTTCAGATTTCAGTAAAAGAGAGCTAATAGTGCCAAAATCGGATCCCAAGGCAACCAGATATAGCCAAGACCAAATCCGGCATCATGCGGGCATAGCATAAGCCGATAAGCATGAATCCAATACCCAAGTATGTCATACAAACATCTGCCAATGAGTAGGCACACCCCCCAGTAACGGAGCAAAGTGTTCCTGCCACTACCAAAACTTGACACAAGTAGGTGTCAATTCACAAAGATACGAATCCAAAACTGAGACTTAGCTCATAAGCATACAGTGAACCAAGACATATGATGTATCATCCCAAAAGGTAAGAAGTCCCAAAGTCTCAAGTGTTTGTAACTGCTCAATGGCATATAACGGCTCAATGCATAAAAGTATTGCATGCTCAATGGCTGATAAGCATTCAAGAATGCTCCCACTGGCACAAAATTCATATGTACGAGCTCAAGAGCTCAAGCCAAGGCAAGACACAATGCCAATGACATAAGTCTAAGACAATACATCAATAGTGCATCCCGAACATGTAGGCGGTAGAGCATCCGTATGTAGCATTCGTAAGCATGTAATACATCAAATACATCCCAATCCAAACTTTGATGGCCAAGTAACATCCAAGACTACTCCAGATAATCCAAAATGCATCCAAGGTGGAGCTTCAATGAGCACTCAAGCTCAACGTATGCATAGAGTAATCAACCATGACATGAGCAAGAAGCATCACTGTCAAAGCATATACCAATATCAATAAGTGTGGGCTGAAATAAGCTCAAGCTTCCAAAAATCATCTGGATTCAATGACAAGCTCAAAGTCGTCCCTTGATGATCAATACATCATAGCATAACCCAAGACATACATTCGAAACCAATAGGCATATATCAAAGCATGAAAGATAGCTTCAGCCCAAGAGTATTCAGCATGCATTTATTGTTATAAACTGTGTATTTCCAACCCCAAAATCAGGCCAAAATCATAGCATTACATGTAGCTTCAATCCCCCAATCAATCGGGATGCAATAGGGATCAAACCGGTTATGTAGTCATGCCCAAACAAGCATGGCATACAAATACATGCTGTCTCAGACCTGAAATCTGTTGCAGAAGATTCTGTTATCAGAATTTGGCAAATCTAACATCACCATTGCATTCGAAGCATGTCAAAACCCCAACTTAGACTCTTACCTTGCCTGAATTGGGTTTCAAATGCCCGAGATATAACAAAAAGAGTGATTTTTGGGCCAGATTTTGAAACATGCGCAAAAAAAACGTGAGCTAGCTGGGGGGTCTGTTGTCCCACGTGTCAACAATGGGGCCCAAAGGGGACACAAATGAGGGCCAAAGAAGGCCTACACCAAGCCTCAGCAAGCCTTGATAGGCTGGAAGCAAGATCCAGGTGAAGGAAGCTCCAAGAGGTGTGAGCTATGGCTGCCCACAACTTGTTTACAGCTTGTGAGACCTGAGAACTAAAGTAAACCCTAAAGAAAATGATCAAATATCTCTGATGTAATGTCCTAAAGGTGCCCAACAATGCCAGGAAGAGAAGCCGGGGAGTGACGGGAGCTCGAAGGAGTCGGATATGGCTGCCAAGAAGGAGACCCAATGCAAGTAGGGAGTCGATGGGATGCTAAGAATGCAAACCAAGCTCAAGAGTCAGAAAGCAAAGCTCTGATACCAGTTGAAAGGGAGAGATGGATCAAAGGTTGGACTCGAGAGCTATGGCGAGAGAGCAAGAGCAAGAAAGGGAGAGACTAGAAATGGGAACTCCAACAGTCACAATGTGTGACCGGGCCTTCCTTTTATTCAAACTGTTATTAAAAGAATAAAGAACAAAGTGATGGTGAAGGGCACTCGCCACCTACAATGTGCAGTGGCAGTGATGACTGTCAGTGTAGTAATACACGGGCGGCTAGGCAGAGGCGCCTTTACCCCCAACATTCTTATCATCCTACTATGGAGAGACAGATGGAAAGATAGACTGGGTGAATTAAGGAATCAGACTATCTCAAGCATTATGCTCAAGTGGATAACAAAGATTGGGCACTCTATCTTGATGTGCTTGAGTTCCACTACAACAACTCAATCCATACAACAATAGGTTTCACCCCATTTGAGTTAGCCTCAGGGAAAAGGTCATCACTCCCTTGGTCTTAGCCTCTAAAGCCACAAAGGTAGAAGTTTGAGATATAGAATATTTTTTAAGGAAGTGGAAAGAGAGAAATGTAGCAGCCAAGAAGAGTCTAGAGAAGAGTAAAATCACCATGACAAAGCAAGCAAGCCAACAAGTAGAAAGCAATCATTTTCACTAAGGGAGACATGGTCCTTGTCAACTCTAAACATATTTCATTATCCAAGAACTTGAACCCAAAGTTCAAGCATCAATACTATGGACCATACTAGATCACCCAAGTTCTAAATGCCTTTCATGTATGCCTTTTGCATAGGTTTCACCCAGATATACAATGGGGGTGGCAGTTCCACTACTCCATTGCAATGGCCCCTTTGAAGTTGAGGCAATCCTTTGGCATCAAGAGCACAAGCTTTACCCCAAGTACCTCACCAAGTGGAAATGGCACTCTCTTAAAGAAGTCACTTGGATTTCAAACGTGGAGGCTTGTGAACATGGCAATGAAACCTTTGCTATGCGGCTTAAGGACAATCCCAACAATACTTTCAATGTATCTTGATCCCTTACTTAGATTGTAGTATGACTATGATGCAATGTATATTTTCTTAGAAATAGCTTATACTAGGTTAGCAAAGCAATGTAATAAGCTCTTTCAAGGAGGGGTGAGTGTGAGCTCCCTTCTTACCCTTCCCACTTTGGGGATTTGTAACTATTCCTTGGCATTATGCTCAAATGCACCTATATAGGGAGTAGTACTGACTTTGACCTATGCTTAGTTTCCACTCTACATGACATTCCCTATACTCAATTGTGCCATATTCAATGAGTGATTTGAGTGCAAGTGCATTATGTGCGAAGGGGGGAGGTGGGCTACCAGGATTATGGCCTATAAGTGGCCATCCCCTAAATTAGTACCTCCTCTTCACTAATATTATTTTTTTAAATAATTCTTAACTACTACAACTACCTACTTATTATTAAGCAATTAGCTTAAACTAACCTACAATCTTAACCCAAATAATTAATGTAGCAACCAACATACATATATTTTTTCATGTTTTCCTCATTGCTTCTACACTTTCTCTCGAGGTGTCATATGCATGTAAGGTGAAGAGGTGAGCTACTAGGGTGCACATGTGATTTTAAGTTTTATTGAAGGGGGTATATTACACAAAATAGTTACCAATAGCATTGAGAACAAAAGAGCTTAAAATGGGCTAAAAAGTGCATGCAATCATCCAAATAGGTTTGCATTAGGAGCAAAGCTTGCATAAAGGCAAATCATTTTCTTGTCATTGCATGTATGATATGGTATTATGCATACAAAACCATGAAACAATTTGATGTAGCTTGATCACACTAGGAAGCATTTTTGTAGGCTCACATTTGGAAAACTACAACCTTGACTCCAAGATATATATTTTCTATCAGATAGCTTGTTTCTATTTTTCATGATGCAACTTTTTAGATATACATAGATGAAAACTAGAGAACAAATTGGTGTGGTCATGTTAAAGGGGATACATAGATGACAACTAGAGAGTAAATTGGTGCAATCATGTTAGCCAAGATACAAGCTTCAAGCCTTAGTATTTAAGCAACAAAAACAAAAATTATATTCTAGATAACTTTTAGGATTGTCCTCTCAAACAAGATTCGCTCTCATGCATGAAAGGTAGCCTACATAATAATGAAGGTTACCTTACATAGAATACACTATCATGCCATCAAGTCAAAAAGTTAAACAACTTGATCAAGCATCCTCCTTCCGTAAAACAACATGATAATGAAGTGCCTCCATGGTTTCCTTAAAGCAAGAAACACAAAATGAAAAATCAATCAAAGTGTACATTGGCATCCAAAATCTAGATAGTTATGACACCCTTCTTGTCATGAACTAAAGAAGGTTAGAATAAGAGTGATCTTTGTTACAAAAAAATACTTCTTACTTTCAAATGTGCCTCCTACTAGAAGTTAAATTTTGGGCATTTAAATGCAAGATTGCATGTTCAAGTCTTGTAGGGTGTATCACTTAGTTGAACATCTATGCTCAGACGATGTATTTGTATAAGTTGATCTCAGATTGTCCATTCATGGTGGTGTTACAAAGAGGAGGATCCCAATGTGATCAAGCTCCACTTGCACATTGTCCTATTTGCACTTTGTAACAATATTAGCATGTCTTTCTTTGCTCTTTTAGCTAATTTTGGAGGGGAGGTGCCCCCATTGGGAGAGGGTGCATGAAGTATTGTGAATATGTGAATTTAGGGTGAGCTAGAGATCATGTTGTTATGATCTTGTTAATAGAGTTGCTTTAGGGTTTTTGGCTACTCCGATCCCATCAATGGGACATTTTTGCTTCCTATAACCTTGATGTCCCCTTATACTTTGATTCAGAGTCTACCTTCCCTCTCTAGATGTGTTGCAATTTGGTTATTAGGTCTATGTTGGTCTAATAATAGTGTTACTTCAAGTCATGCTAACACATATGCTCAGATGCCCACCATCATAAGGTGCCACTAATTATTGCACAAGTATATGGTACTATGATAGATCTATACCATACTATGCATATGTATATGTATGGATCCATACAAAAAACAATGAACTTTTGTCCTAACCATGCATGTAGATTTGATCATTGGATGATTGTTTTATGCCTATTTGTGACCCTTTTTTCGAGTACTTTGCATCTCCACTCTATAAACATAGCTCCTACCCTTAAGCCCTACTCACTAAACATCAATATCTTACTCACCCTCTTCTAAAAAAGCAATCCATGAAGCTCTCACTCTCTCCCCCTCAAGCATCAACTTTCACTCACTCACACACACACACACAAAAAGTCTATCTCTCTCTCTCTCTCTCTCTCTCTCTCTCTCTCTCTCTCTCTCTCTCTCTCTCTCTCTCTCTCTCTCTCTCTCTCTCTCTCTCTCTCTCTCTCTCTCTCTCTCTCTCTCTCTCTCTCTCTCTCTCTCTCTCTCTCTCTCTCTCTCTCTCTCTCTCTCTCTCTCTCTCTCTCTCTCTCTCTCTCTATTCCCCAACCCTTAACATCCATCATGATCTGTAAGAATCATGAGCCATTTAGTTTGACTCCCCTCCATGTGGAGAAGGATACAAAGGATTCCATCTCATACCATTAGACCTGCAAATTTTGTGGTAGGCACTACACAAGTGATGCGACTCGTCTTCTCTAACACCTTTCAGAGAATGAGGCAACAAGTTGCTCCAAGCAAAGAGACCCCAAAACATCTTACATGAGATTCTCATTCAGACAATAGGGTAATCTAATAAAGGAGGTGGCACATTGACACTAATGTCCACCCATGATGAAGGCTCCAACATTAGCTTTTATCTTCCACCAACTCCTTCACCATTGGTGGTGCCGAATCAACCATTCATATCCGGCTCCACACACAACAAAAGCAGAATTATGGAGACTCACATGTAATCTTAGAGGCAATTAATTAAGGTAAAAAGATGCCTTACAAATTTAAAATCTTATTTACCTATTGGTGGTACCAAATCAACAATCCATATCTGCTTTCACACACAAAAAAAAGGAAAATTATGGAGGCTTACATGTTATTGTAAAAGGAAATTTATTAAACATTAAAAATGCATTGCAAATTTAAAATCTTATTTACCTCTTTAAAGAGCCCCAAAACTAAAAAATGACCAAACTTTATTAAAAATTACCAAAGTGTTTGTGTCCCATAAGCCAATACCCCAAACTATGGGAGGATCCACATCTATAAATAGGAGGCCACCCATCCACTCAATCTCAACCCTATGTTGTAGATTCTCCTACAATTGGCACCCTATTCCATTGATGTCTACAACACTATAATTTGGGGATGTTGGAAGAACTATGTGAGTGTACAAACAATGTGGCTAATGATCCCACAATACCAAAAAAATGCATGAAGGTTTTGATAGAATGTGAAAACTTCACCCTACTCTTGAGGAAAACCATCAATGCAAGTTAGTGTTCAAACCTTAAGAGCACAATAAAAAGTCTAGTAGGTATATTGATAAAAGCTTGGGTGAAAAAGGATACTACATTGCATTTGGTATAAGTGCACTACCCTTCAACTTGAGCTAGTAAGGTTTACCTTTTTCTATAAGCCTAATGAATTATATTTTGTGTAGGATATTTTGTTAAGACATGGCACATACTTTATGGAACATCTAGGACATGTAGAAATTGGGCTACCAAGCAAGAGTATGATACTCTAGAATTATAGGACATGGTGGTAGGTCAACAAATGCAAATTTTCTATGCTGAATATTCTACACTTTCTATAGAAGAGACAACTTCAATGTATAAGTTACTCAATACATTGCAACAAAAAGAAGAAATCTTTTAAAATCCAATGTTGATGACTATGAATTCTCTCATTATACGATGAGAATTTCTATAATAAATGTGATTTTATCACATTACTTTGTAGAGAAATGAACCAAAGAACCTTCTCTTTTTTTTCTTGCTTTCACTTTCCTCTTCTTTTTGGAACACCTAGGAAGGAAAAATTGGACTATCAAGCAAGAATGTTATCATTTAGAATGAAAGATATGGTATGGTGGTGGGTCAACAAATGAAAAACTTACATACTAGATATTCAATACTTTCTACTCAACAAACAACTTCAATGTTAAGTTCGACAATACTTCCCAACAAAAAGAATAAAATATAAAGGAATCCAATGTTGTTGATTATGAAGTGTCTCATTAGTATGATGAGAGCTTGCATAACACATGTGATTTCATCACATTACTTTGTAAAGAAATCAATCAAAGAAGCTTCTCTTTTGGTTCCTTTCACTTTTTGCTTCTCTCTTTACTTTCTAATAGAAATCAATCAAAGAACCTTCTCTTTTGGTTCCTTTCACTTTCCTCCTCTCTCTTTTCCTTCTAATAAGATTTGCAATCATGATATGTCTTTGCCTCTAATAGCCTTGTAATTGGGGTTCTTTATAGGGTTAAGAACCAAGGCATAAATACTTTAGTATAGGAAATATCTACTTATTAAGCCTTGAAAACCTCGAGTACATCCAAAAATATCAAATGGAACATATTCCTAATAGGAATGATTTTGGCTCTAGCCAGAGCTATGAGGGAAGAGTAGAAAAATGTAAAGACATAAGAACACTCAGAGGATGGGCTCATTAGAGTACTTGAGATAACAAATCCTCAAAATGTCAGGATTAGTCTTCGATAAAAGCAATGAGAAAATGGAAAATCCACTACAATCTTAGCCCTTATCCCACTAGACCAGGCTAGAAAATTATCATCACCACCATAAAAACACAAGTGAAATTTCAAGATTTTGCAATGGATCATTCATGCTTTCACAAATCCATCATAATTTTCAAGATTATCATCTTCTACTAACCTTTCTTTCTCCCAAAGCTTGATGGATCTTACCTTTATTATAATAATACTTATGTCCACCTCCTTTCTATTTCCTTGAATTTCAAGTCTTCATTAACTATCCATAAACTAATCTTCAATAGGACATTTCTCTTAAGTAGTTTTGAGCTTTCTACAAGGAAAACTTAAGTGCATTGGGGCTATCCAAATATTCTATGGTATTGGAGACAAATTTTATTTAGAGTCATCCACAATAATACCCAATCTAGTATTCCTATCTAAGCCCCACTCATTTCTAAACATCATTAAGTGGAAGGAATGATCTTTTATCTAAGAATCCTACCTATAATGAGTTTTTATCCTCATACTCCATGAAATTGGCCTCTTTAAAATTTGTTATGTCAACCATCACATATAATCCTCCTCACAATGGGCAATACTCTTGAATATTGACACTATTCAACTTCTACAATCATCTTACAACTAACTCCTAGCTAATGAGTCTTGTTTGAGTAGTTAGCTCCTCTTGATAGGGTAAGATGCATACAAACCTAGAATAGGATTCATACAAGTTACACTCTTCTTCATGGAATGGACAATTCAAACTAACTTGAAATCTTCAAGAAGCCATTGCAACCTTTTCGTAACAATCCTACTTTGATTGTATAACCTTTCCTAAGATGGATGGTGGATAAATGTCCTAAGTTCTACACCCAATTTCTCAATCTCAACCCTTTCCATAAGCTTTTGGGCCTCCTCTTGGAATTAAAACATATTTGACCAAATCACCAACTTTGAATGTTGCATTGGATGTTATCCTAGCATTATCAAATTAATGAGTCTATCAAGATTTATAAAGGAAAGAAAATAGTGTTTCACCTAGGGGTTCCTCTCCACTATCCTTATCCTCAATGATAGGATCCTCTAATTATTCTACATCAACAATTTTCTTCCCTCCAACATTTGTATCTTCTAAGGACTCTTAATGACCAAGTGATGAGCTTCCTATTTGCCTTTCCTCTATGAACTCCATTCATAATTAAATGGGTAATACCTAGACACTTTAGGAAAATGTGAAGTTTGAAATCTTACAGTGCACATACATTTGTTGTTGTTGGAATGCGTATATGCATGATGTAGGATCTTGCTTTAAGTTTAGCATATTTTAATATGTGCTATTGCATCACTAATGTATTGATGGACACCTATGAGATCAATAATGTAGAGAAAATGTTATGTGAGTGTAGAGCATAGAAAATGCAAGGTACATGAATGAGTCTCCATAAGCCAAGATTCATAAGCATCCCTCCTCTTCTTATAGGTTCATTAAAAGTTCAACTAGGAATCCATACACATTTGAAACCAAAGTAAATTGTAAATACAAGAGGCATTTTGCATTTCATATCCTTTTTCATTGTATTTTGAATCAAATGACCATAGTATGCTATATATGAACCAAAGGTATAGGGAATATAAGACTCCAATTGCATGGGAATAAAACTATGATATCTTGTATCATTTATTATAATCTTGAAATGATCTCTCTCTCTCTCTCTCTCTCTCTCTCTCTCTCTCTCTCTCTCTCTCTCTCTCTCTCTCTCTCTCTCTCTCTCTCTCTCTCTCTCTCTCTCTCTCTCTCTCTCTCTCTCTCTCTCTCTCTCTCTCTCTCTCTCTCTCTCTCTCTCTTGATATGGCCCTTCCACATAAGGGGACCCCTCAAGAGAGATGTTAACAAACACTAATTCTGGGCAAGAATAAAAGAGAAATAAAACAAGTAACAAACATTAATTATGGGCAAGAATAAAAGAGAAATAAAACAAGTTAAGGTATACATATACATTGAAATACTAGAGAGAGAAATAATCAAAAGAGGACATTACCGAGAGTTCAATGAGTCCAAGGTATAAATTTTTTTATGAGGATGTCATCCATGATGCTATGTGTCCCAATTGTATCCAAAATTTCATAGTATGCTTCCCACATGGAAAGTAATGTAGAGATGTATACATTATGTGTGCCATGTCTCACCTCAATCACTACATCCAACATATGAAAATCACATGGTAATAGGATAATCTTAGTCACATGTGTGGAGATCAAAATTGTTAATACCAAGTTCACTTCAAAGTTTTCACACTCTTTCACCTTGTGACTTAAGGTCTTCATCTATAAAGAATCTCCAAGCTCTCAATAATAAGAAACCCATCTTCAAGTGCACTTCAAACCTACAAGGTATTTGTCTACAACTATCAATACTTAGAGGGCCTAAAATGCCAAAATACTCCCACTGAAAGCAAGTTGGAATAGCCAATGAGCAAACCAATCTCAATACATAAAGCTCAAACCATCAAGGAATCCAAAGTACATCGAGTGTACATCTAAGAGCATATACATCCAATAGGTAACCAAGCCCATAAGTGGGAAATCACTAAAGAAACCATTGAAGCAAATAGCCATTACAAAGTTTATGTAATCAAGCTTAAGATTAGAGCTCGAAGCTCAATGAGAGCACAACCATGCATTTATATTAATGGAAAATATGTATAACCAATAGACATCCCTAGAGAGCTATAGGCATCAAATACATAAGGACCCATTGTGTATGATTACTATCCATAGGGTATAACACCATTAAACCTTCCTAATGTTGAGGTAGACAAGCTCTAATTGATCAAAGAAGTTTTCCCAAGCATCGGTACATCATCTAAGCATCACAAACTTACCCCATAAGCATCAATAAAGCATTAAACAATCAAATGTATGATGCTTCGAACAATGAACTTTTCCTTGAATTGTGAATCAATGGCTAAATTTTAATATCCTCAAATGATGCTTAAGGTCAAGCCAAACTTCTAGGGAGAAAGTTTCAAGGTGTGCCAATGCCTAAGAAAGAGCTAGAGATGAAGTTTGAGCTCGAAAAATTGGAGAAAATTAGCCTAGATAGAAGGCACAAACAGTGTGAGCTATCTAGGAGGGGCTGATGGCTGCTTTAAAGCTTGAGGATCACTTAGCAATGCAAGGGAGGTCCTCGAAAGGGCCTAAAACAAGATGAGATGAAGGGAAAGTTTGTTGTACCTCAAGTGAGCTAAAGTGGGGCTGCCATGGAAGCTCAAGTGAAGCTCTCTTCCCCAAAGCACAACTAAAAGCAAGAAGCAAGAGCTATGGAGCTTGGAGCAAGAAGAGAGAGCAAGACTATATGTGGGAACTCCAACAATTAGAATGTGTTGACTTGCCTTCCCTTATTCTATTATCATAATAAGAATAAAGAATAAAGTGAGAGTGATGGGCAACCACCACCTATAGTGTACATGTGTGCAGGTTGTACTTAAAGATTAAAATAGGTGTCCAGGCATAGGTGGCCTTTAACCCTCAATAAAGATAGTATAGATGTGTATATATATATATATATTCATAGATACATGTATATATACATATATGTATATTTGTGTACATGCACACCCCCTTACTAACTTGCAGCTTTAGAGTTAGTTTCATTTTTGCAATCACTTGGAAAAGTAGTGTTTCACTTAAGTAGCTCTTGTAAATAACATGGGTGTCTAATATACCCAAAATGGGAGTCAATTTTGAGCATTGATGACATGGCATAGTATTGTTTTTCCATTTGGTTATGTTGTGTCTAATGTTTCTTAACTTGGATTGTGTTGTTCTATTGTTCAAGAAAAACATTTTTCAAAGCTAATATAAGAACCTTCAATCTCGATGATTTGGAAGTCTTTTCTTAGTTTTTGTAGGTTTTTTGACCATATTATAACTAGAGTGACTCTAGGTTTTAAAATTTAACGACTTTGGATCTTTAAATTTAAGAATGTTTTCCAATAGTTTTAATATTTTGAAGTTGAATAACTCGCTTGATACTAAACCTTAGTTTCTCATGAACATTGGTTGCATCTAAAATGAAATCCACCTGTATGTTCCTTGTTTTGGTTGTGCTAGATCCAAATTGCAACCAAACTTACTAACATTGTTTATAAGTTTTTTAAGATTTGGAGTTCTAGTTTCTTTAATCACAGTGTTATGATATTTCTATTCCATCCAAGAATCAATACATCGGAAAACAAGGAGACTTGATTAGCATTAGTGCATGCATTTTTTATCATGTTATGATATTTATATTCCATCCAAGAATCAACATGGGAAAAAAAGGAGACTGGATTAGCATTAGTGCACATATATGAGATTAAATGAGGATGGGTTGCATGTTTTTAAAATTATGTGCTTAAAATGGGCAAAAATGGCAATTAGCTTGTTTTAATCAAGGTTGTCATACATTTTATGCTCATATACAACCATAGAGATCAATGCACACTACATATACATATACCCATGTACTTATACACACAAATACCTCTCTCTCTCTCTCTCTCTCTCTCTCTCTCTCTCTCTCTCTCTCTCATGTGAAGTGTAGGAGTTCCATAGGGAGAGGGAGAGGTGATTTAATTAATAAGAAATAGGAACAAATGATCAATCGTATTGAAATTCATACCATTGAGGCTATAGGAACATACATCATGGTAATCAAACAACATGTCTTGTTGAAAACATTAGCTAGTTCCGAAGACGAGTTCCTTCGCCTCGGTTTGTTGAAGACGAGTTCCTTTGCCCTGTTTTGTGGGTCACATTAGCACGTGGTATTTGGCCCCTACCTGCATGCATGCAGGAGGCATCACCTCAGGCAAAAGGCAGAGGATGGAGAAGGTGGACGAAGTGCTAAGCACAGAGCAATCCTTGCACATGGATTACAAAGAGGCCCTCAAACATGCAGGCATCGACATGGTGGAAGTCAAGAAACAGTTGCGACATGAGCAGATCAAGTATAATGAAGCTCACAAAGCTGCTATCACTTAGACTAACAAGAAAGTACAAAAAGCCTTGATTCCCTTCACATTTGACAAAGTTAAACAAAGGTATGCTAACATGCTCTCTGCTGGTCTTTTTCTCTATTTTATGGGACGCCCTCCTAGTGAGGACGAGTTCTCATACTAGTTTGACAGCACCTATAGTGGAAAGGCCACCCTTTGGTAATACAGATTCATTGGGAAAGGTTTCTATCTGGTTTTGCTAGGAACTAGAGCTGAATGTGACTAGGTCCTTGGCTCTACTATGGGGCACAGAGGCAACCTAGTGCATACGATCCCGTGGAGCGCTTCATTTTCTCCCGAAGGGGTTCTCATGCACGAATGCTCGGTTTGGGTCTCCTTTACTGACCTCCCAATCTAGCTTGATGAGGAGATCGAGAAAATCACCCGAGGCCTAGGCAAATTCCTCTATGTGCCCACTCCTACTACCCTTTCTGGCAAACTCAAAGCTGAACAGCGGGCTTGTGTGCTATGGGAGCGGAGAAACAAGCCTCTAGACTACCTTGAGATTAGGGATCCATCAGGATTTGAGGTGTCGGTCGAGCTCAAATTCTCTCCCTTTCCTAATGCTTGTTATAAGTGCCGTGAGAACGAGCATTTTGCCTAAAACTGCCCCAAAAAAATGTAGCAGCAAAACACCACTTCATCTAATGATGGCTCTCAAATGCAAGATCAAGAAGACAAAACCCAAGCTGAACCATCTAAGATCAAGGAATCAGAGAAGGAGAAGAAGCAACAAGAAGGGGCAACTGGCAAGCCTCTTGGTAAACCCACATAGAGTATATAGAACGAGGGGAATGTCATGGACAGGGCTTGCGAGCAACATCCTACCAACTCCATGCAGACACAAGAGGAAAATGCCCCACCAAAGAATGGATGGATCACAACCAAAGTCAAGAAGAAGAAAACCAGAGTTTCTCTCAAGAAATTTGCTCGCAAACCTCTAGTTGACCGTAATGTCTATGCAGTTATTGAGGGCTATGATGACATTGAAATTGACTTCCATGAATAGCTTCATTGTGAATAAGTAATCAATGAAAGCGACCCTGCTCTCCTGTAATGTAAGGGATCTAGCTAGAGATTCAATATGGAAACAATGAACGAAGCTTATTAGATCTCACAAGCCCTTGGTTGTGGCTCTACAAAAGATCAAACTAAGTGAGGAAGATGTGGACAAGATCTCTATCCCAAGATTCATTGTCTACATTGACACTTTAGCCCGAGGCAGAGGTGGGACCATTTTAGCTATTAGAGATGAACTCTAACCTCAGCTTCCATGGAAAAAGGGGGATGGTACGGTTGTTGCGATTAGGGCTTCCATCAGTGGTGAAGAGATAACTTTAATGTCTATATATGCCCCCAACATATTAGCTAAAAGGCAGTGTCTGTGGGAATGGATGAAGGGGAAGCTAGAATCCACCCCAACTCTGCATGCAGGGGACTGGAATATGACACTATCACCAACAGATCAATCCTGTGGGTCTGGATCCATGTTGGCAAGGGAGAGGATAGCATGGGAAGCCTTGCAATGCACTTATGATATGAGAGATCTAAATCTACTCTTCCAGCAGGAGAATCTGATGCCCTTCACTTGGCATAATAGACATGTGGGCCCTACCTAGAGAGCCAATAGACTTAACAGAGTCTATGCTAATCTTGACACATGGTGGCTTGGCAATAGTACAAAGGTAAGAATTCTAACCCAAGAGACAGCTTATGATCACCTCCCGGTTCTAATCACTTCTAAGATGTTGCTCTCAGTTAGAACCCCCAATGGTCCTCCTCCCTTTAAACTGAATACTTCATTCCTTAAAGACAAGGCCTTTCTTCACCAAATGAAATGTGTGTGAGTGCTATTGATGAATGCATCACACCTGACTACATGTGGACCAGGTGCATGCAATTTGTCACTAAGGCAGCTAAAAATTTTGGCAAACAGAAAGTTGATCAAAGAAGGAAAGTGGACTAGCACATAACGGAGGCAAGAGAAGCGCTTTTAAGAGTGTTGCAACATAACCCTGAGGACTCCTATATGCAGGCTACCCTCCTTGCTATGGAACAAACACTGAGAAAACCCGAGAAAGCAAGAATAGTTATTGCAAAGGTGCAGCTCAAGGGGACATGGGAACTGCTAGGGGATGCACCATCCTCACTCTTCTTTGGTGCACTCAAGCTTAAATGGAAGAAAGAACTCATCACAAAAATTGTTGATATTAATGGAATCAAGCACACTGACGATTGGTCAATTTTGCAGATATCCAAAGACCATCTCTCTAACATTGTAGGTAATGAGCCCAATGAGCTAGAGAACTACCAAATGAGGGCGCACAAATTCCTCGGGACTATGTTGAACCCTATCTAGCCTGAAGATGCCCTCCACCTTGAAAGACCGTTTACTAAGGAGGAGATCAAATTCACACTCGATCTAATGAAGCAAGGGAAGACTCTAGGGCTTGAAGGACTACCACTCGAGATTTTCCAAGCTCTTTGGGAATCCTATTCTAAACAATTAGTTCATCTCCTCAACTGGGTTAGGAAAACATGCACGATTCCAACAAAATGTAATGTTGGGCTCATAAAGCTTGTGCCCAAAGCTCTGGACAGGTCCAAACCTTCCCATTAGAGGCCACGATTCCAACAAAATGTAATGTTGGGCTCATAAAGCTTGTGCCCAAAGCTCTGGACAGGTCCAAACCTTCCCATTGGAGGCCACTGACCATGCTCCCCTTCACCTACAAAATTTTAGCCAAGCTGCTCTCAGGCAAAATTAAGCTCTTGTTAGGGAAAGTCATACATCCTAGGCAATATGGTTTTGTTTATGGGAGGAAAATTCATGATGTGGTTCTCAACCTTATTTTCTCCATTGACCATGCTTTGGGGTTGGATACCGACTTTATACTGGTCAACATGGACCTCGATAAAGCATATGACAAAATCAATTAGAAGTTCATTATGTCTACAATGCAAGTATTTGGGTTTGACCCCATCTATCTGGGCATGTTGGGTGCACTTTTCAACAATACCACGTCGTGTAATGGTGAACACAAAGCTTTCCTAGCCATTTCCTTTGCGCAGATCAATTAGGCAGGGCTGTCCATTGGCACCTCTCCTTTTTGCAATTATCACTGACCCTCTTCTAAGGCATGTTGACAAACAAGTGGCAACATGCACTATTAAAGGGCTACCCCTCCCTGATGGATCCCACATGGCATCCCAATTTTTTATTGATGATAATGCTAGTATAGTCCAGGCGGAGAAGACTTCATTAGATAAATTGATGGGACTACCAAGAATTTGCAAGTCTATCAGCCTCCAGAATCAACATTGTCAAGACAGAGCTTCTTCTCTTAACCTATAACGAAGCCCATCCATGGCTATTACAATATGGCTTCAAGTTAGTCAAATGTGGAGAAATCATAAGGTATCTTGGATGTCCAATAGGTGTAGGTCTTTCATCCAAACAATGCTTTCAATGGTTCAGGGGGAAAATCTAGAATAAGTTTGAGAAATGGCAAAAATTTCAGTTGTCATTAACTGGGAAGCTAATGGTTGCCAAGGTGGTTTTGTCCTCACTTACGGTTTTTATGGCCTCCATGATCCCTTTCAATCAGACATCCTAGGAGCACTTAGACCGAATGGCGAGAGACTTCCTGTGGAATAAAGACTTAGCGCAGATACCATGGGCCATTCTTGCTACAGATAGATTAGAGGGGGCTTATGGGCTAAACTCCTTTTATCCCAAAGCACAACGTCTATGGCACTCTCGACACTCTAAAGAATTGATTCGTATCAACCCTAGGCAAGTCTTCTCAAAGAATGGAGTACAATAGCTAAAATTGATGGCAAAGAATGGCCTGAAGTATCCTGGCATGATATGCTAGGTGGGAATTTGAAGATCAAAATCCCCCAGTCCAGAATGGCACAAGACCTGGTACAATTATGGGACTCTCTCCTAAGTGAAATGAACCTACTCCCCGATCCCCAAAAGAAAGAGGATGGTTCATTGTTGCTTAGCATTTGGCTCTACCCGTTCCCCTATGATCCTCCCTTCACACCCTACCACGACAGCCCAGGCTGGCAAGAAAGATGGCCCTTAAAGGATTAAAGTCATGGTCAGATGTCTGGGACTCATCCTCCACCACCTGGAAGGATCTGACTACCATTAGGCACCAATTTAGACAAAGTGAGACAGAACTCCAGCTGATGACATTGAAGTCATGCCTCAAGCCGACTTATCCACCACTAAGCAATCCACAGCGCACCCATCTCCTCAAATCACTGGTCAGTGAGGCATGCACAAGAGCATGGCTTGCCAAGAAGTCTAAATAAAGTCATGGTTCATCTACCCAAGTAATCATCCAAACCATTTGGAAAAAATGGTTCCCTCACACCCGGATGCCTACTTGGAGGAGACAGCTAAGAAGAACTTGGAAAGCTACCAAATCCAACCAACTAAACACCATCCTATGGAGACTGGTACTCAGTAAGCTGCCTATCCAAGCAAGGCTTAATAAATTTCTTTAGATCCCCCCTTATTGCATTTGGTGTAAAAAAGAGGAAGGGAGTACCACCCACCTCTTCTGGGATTGTCCTACTGTTAGACCAATATGGAGAGCCATTAGGAAATGGCTAAGAGAGGCCAATCTTAAGGATGATGTCACTATGAAGCTTGCCCTTTTTGGGGAGTTTGGGCCTTTCGACAAGACCTCACTATTGTTGCTAGACACCATAAGAGCAATCACACTCAAGTACATCTGGTGTTTGAGGAATGGAGCCATCCTTGGATCAGGAAAGAGGACCACTCTTGCTGAAGACATACCCGCACTGAAAGATTGGATCATAGTGTATTTGAAGCGTATTAGGAGCACCCATTGGATCTTTTGTCTATTTTGTAAAAAGCTAGTAGCATTAGCCTGATGCCTTGATGCATATCCTTTATATGCTATAATTATTATCTATCAATGGAAATTTTCTTTCCTCGCATTTTAAAAAAAAACATATATTATGGTGCAAAAATATGTGTTGCATTAATCAAACAAAACTTTAATTTTGAAAGTAAGTTCCAAATCAAATGAATTTTGATTGGCTACTTGGAAAGTGAATCATGTAAATCATATTTACCAAGTTGTTATGGAATCAAGCACTAAGGTCAAGGCAAATGAAAATGCATTGCCCATTTGGACATCATAAAGGAAGGAAGCATTATGAGTTAACTTTTGTTGACTCTACAAAAGTGAAAGCTCTATTGGACTTTTATTCCCTTCCACCACAAACATCATAGTTAATGACATCAAAGGCATTTGATACACATCAAAATCTCTACAAAGAATCAAAACCAAGTACTTGATCTAGGAATTCCTATAAGGTGAGTGCAAACAAAACATTGCATGGACATTTAGTTGAGGGATTAAGAATCCTTACACATAACTAGAATAAAAAATCTTCAATAGAAAATTGTTCTTTGAAGAAACTAAGAAAAGGAGAAGACTTGAGCCACTCGATGCACAAGCGATCTACTAAACTTAGCATCATGACCTAGGGGAAAAACTTTATTTTAAGTTATTTAAACATTAAGCTTTTTCTAGACTTAATTGTGGACCCTCTAAGAATTACCATATCAAATCCTTTAAAAAATGGGGAGCATGATGAGCTTTATCTATCTTGCAACAAAACCATATCATACAGTATATTGTTGGATACCTCTCAAGGAATATGATCTAAGTTTTGAAGGTCCAAAAAATTTCATATAGATATCCTCAATTTATGCTAGATATTTTAATATGAGCATAAAGAGTTACCATAAACTATTTGCATCACTTCTGCATTTCTCACTTCTCACATGCAAACGTCAATATATTATATATCAATGCAAAGCTCTTGAGAAGTAGATTACAATAGTTTGCATTCTAACAAGTTTGGAGTTAATTTGTGAAAATTTCACATTGTCCTAATATTCCATAAAAAAGATGACATGCACTTCATAGAGGGCCTAAAATTGAGTCCAAAACAACCTACTAATATCATATGTGTGGTGATAATAGTAGAGAAATTGTCTGTTGAATAAAACACGATTTTTTAATGAATGTCACATAAAATATAAACATGGTGCATGGGTAATGAAACACCCATTTTAACTTACTAAAAAGCAAAATACACTTCTCTTTAATTTAGTAACAATTTTGCATAAAAGTACACCATTTTTAGCCACTTGAATCTATGAATCAAATTCTTATACATTCATTAGGAAAAGAATAAAGTCTCTTTTGGGCATTTTAACTACCCCTTAAGACAAGGAAAATTGGAGAGAAGAAGATTAAAATAATGCTCTTCTCTATTATCTTTTCCAATCTCATTTTTCCTTTTAATATTATGCACAAAGGATTTACTCAAGTTCCTTCTCTCTTATTCAATAGTTTTTTAAAACAAAATTTTATATTCATATAAATGTTAAGTATGAGAGTGTCATGCTTATTTTTCAAAACAAAATGATTAGTAGATGTGGTGTGATTTGTTTTTAATAGAAAAAAAAGAATAAAATTTTGAGGATTTTTTTAAGATTTTTTGGGGATTTTTTATATGCTAGCATTTGGTCAAGAGACCAAATTGTTGGTTCATTTTTTTACTTTTTGAAAATGTATTTGGATGTAAGATTGAATTTTCTAAATCTAAAAGCACATTGACATTTCTTCTCTTTGAGCTCTTTAGCTCTATTCCATTTCTCTCAAAGCTCTATTGTATCCTCTTTTCTATGTCTATCTAGTCAGTCTATCTTCACATATTGAACTATCCCATTTCCTTGTATTTCTTTAGTGTTCTTCTCTCTATTCATTCCATAAACCAACATTCTCTCAAATAAATTGTGTAACTTCCTTAATATCTCTCCAACTTGACCTCACATTCAATCAACTATATGCAATCTATTTGTATATATCCAATCTACCTCCACATCTACCTCCACACTCTCAACTACCCCATTTCCATAAGCATGTCTATGTGTCTATATAGTCTACCTTGACATTTTCAACATCCATTCATCTCTCTAACTTGACTTCACTGTCATTAAAAAATATAAATATAGGCAAGAAGAAATTGTACATTGAGGTAGATGTTGAATATACTCCTTTGTTTGAGAGAACAATAAAGTTTCCTAAATTTGTCATGCCACTGAGGCTCTTGTTATACCTCTAGCCAAGGTTGACAAAAATAGAGGGTTGGAGTACCAAATTTGCCAAGAAATGTTCTCATAAATGAACTTGGCTACATCAACTACTTTGATACAAGCTACAAAGATGGGATTGAAGTATGTAGATTTGTGGGTAGATGGGGCAATCTATCCAATTGATTCCCTAACAAATAGTCCTCCTCTCTTCTTTGGAATAATAAATTTTCTGAAATATGGTTGTGACAATTCTAATGTATTACTTGATTACAAGAGATGTCTCAATGATCAAGCATTTCAAGATGTTTATAACCTCCCAAACAACTATAAAAAATATTCATGACTTCATCACTCCACATCAACTCCAAATACAACATTAGCAGGACAAGTGATGCAAGTCAATGAATTATTAACTCAAAATATTAATAAGATAAACACAATGGAGAATAATATTCATGATATTGGCATTATGTAGAAGTAGACAAGGTCACAATTGGATACCTCTGATGAAGATCAATCGTAAGGTGATAGAAGGGATAAACAAAAGAGAAAGCCAATAAATGAGTTGATTAAGAATAATAGCCACTTCTATGCTTGAGAATCTTGATATTCTTTAGACTTCTCTACCTTTCACGCAACTTGAGCATCATTTCCTTCTATTTGGTTGCACAAGGTTAAGTTTTGACACTCCTTATTTTTCATTGGCTCTTCTCTAAATGTTTCCTCATTGTATCTCTTTCCTAGTGTAACCACTAGTTTTCTATCTTTAAAATTTTTAAAGGGCCTACTAGATTTTGTGTATAAGCTAGAAGCCCTTGACCACCATCTTCAACAAACATCAACAATGAGGATCATGAAGAGAATGGAAGGGTGCTTCTTGTTATAGGACACATAGGATGAAACCTACCATTAGTCCATAGACTAATATTTTTTCTACCCTCTAATCTCAATGCTTTTGTATTAACAAAAACCTTATTTCTTTTATGAATAAGTTTTTACTCATCTTCCAGATCAATATGGAGATGGTATACATGTTGTCTATGGTCATCCATGATTGCAAATTGAATGTGGTTTAGAGTCCCTCAAAACACATATGTGAAAATAAAGAGGCAACCACCTCCCATCAGAATATCCTGACTTGAGACCACACACTTGTACAAACTATGGTAGGTATAGGCATGAATCCACTCATTGTTGAAAGCCTAAAAATATGATTGTATCCATAGTTCTATCCTTATCCATTCTATTGCATGCACATGTAGCTTAACTACAAAGGGGAGCTCCATTAGCATTGCCAACACCTAACAAACAAAGGCTACCGGCCCTTAGAAATCAATCCAACATGAATACCCACACCACCCAAGCCTATTGTCAATCATCTACCTAGTGGTACCCTTGTATACTTTGTCAAGAGCCATTGGATGAAGAAACATATGTAAACCCTTATGTTACAGACAGACAAAGAGGGGTAACGATCTTGATGGACTTTAGGCAAGTCCCAATCATGCCTTCATATAGAGAAAGAGGTTGAAATATGGGAGGAAATCTATCTCAAGAACCTCTCGTCTATTAGAATTGTGGCCAATCAAGACACATCTCATCGAGGTATCTTAAGAATAAATATGCAAACAAGGGGAAAGCCAACCTGAGATGTCCAAAGTGTGATGTCATACACTTGTATGTTGATTTCCCTAAGTGGAAACCTTCCAGTAGCTCAATGATTGTGCCATTTGTACCACTCTAACTCTTTAATGTCGAGACACTTGACGATGATGCCACTCCAACTCCCCTCAATGTAATGGCTAGATCCAAAATAAAGGACTCGTATTTCAATTTTTGGGCCTAGAAGCCTCGATGCATCATCCATAAGCAAAAAGAACTAAAAGAAGAAAAAACTAAGAGTTGAGATAGAGCTTACACTCAAGATAGACATTGCCACAATGTTGACCAAAGGGAAGCAAGTCCCTGATGCTGAGACAAAAATGTGTGCCCCAAAGACAAAGGAAATAGGAAGTGAAAATTTTGACGAATACCTAGATATGAAACAATAGTTGATAATTATATATAAGGCGAGGAATTGGGTAAAATAGGTGTAGGTGCATTTCAGGATACTAAGCCAATCTTAGAAGATGAGTTGCACAAGTTCTTGAGTATGAGCCTATCCACTTTGCCCACATATATTAGATCAAGTGAAAATCGAAAGCCACAAATGTCACCTCAAGAGCTAAGCAGCATATCTACAACAACTCAGCCAAGTCATGACCATTGGAAGTGGGATGCCAAAGGGTACGAGCAAGGAAAGCACACTAACCTTGGACCTCATGTCCTTGCCACTAGGACAATGGGAGAAGTAGAGCCATGTACCCCAAGAAGCACTGAAGAACTAGATAGAGAAAAGTGCAACTAAAAACAACAATCATACAAGGCCACAACATTGATACACTTATAGCCAGTCTAACTCTAAACCCTATGTCAAGAACTCTACAAGTAAATGCCTTTTGGGAAAGGATAGAGATGCACATAATACTTTCCATCATCATGTTGGGTGACACGACTCGAAAGGGGGTTGTTACATGAAGGTAAGAGTTAGTATTCTCAACCATACAATTTTGTAGGGGCCACCCACCTATAGATGCAGTGCACTTTACTATTATGTTAGCTAATGAAACAAAAGTTGGACCATTCAAAGTGTTGAAGGACTGGCGAATCAAAATCACAAAAATCTAGTTCTTTGTGAACTTCATTGTTATGAAGGGCATGGACTATGACATCCTACTTGGCTAACCTTGGATGAGAAATGCACATGCAATCAAGGATTGGGGCAATGAATTAATGTTCTTCAGCAATTGCTCAAAGGCAGTTAGAATAGACATGAACACTTGGAAGTCCTCACCCATTGATCTAGATGCCATCTCTACCCTATTGAAAGGTGACATTAAAAATGTGCCCAACTATGGCCTGCTCACAAGATACATTCCTTATTCTAACAATGAGCAAGACTAGATGCATATCCTTGCTATGATTAACTTGCACTTCTTAGATGATGAGGATGAATATTAGTGCAGAAATCAACAAAATAAGCAATGGAGAAGAACAAAGAGAGACAAGAATACCCTAGACCAACACTTGCTATCAATCTTAGTTTGTATGATGGCAAGAGTGCCAAAACTATTTTGGGCATGACCTATCACGTGCCTCCAAACAAATTGGAGTTGTTGAAGGTTTGAGAGTTCTTTAAAGATAAACTATAGAATGACCTTGATGCAAACCTAAAATTTCTTGAGGAGCTATTGGAAGTGTGATAATAGAAGTGGGCCAAGATGGGTGATCTAAATTTACTCTACAACTGGGCCTTCTTGAGAAGAGTACTGATTTGAAGAAAGAAGAAATGATCAATGATGAGTTTTCATATATAGAAGACATAGAAAGCACTTGCATTAACTATGAATCAGAGGGAGAAGCCTCAGCCATAGAGCTTGAAGTGATAGATTATGGCACACACTAATGAGCATGCAATAGAACAAGGTATTGTTGACTCCAAACCCAAGGGAATGCAAGCATTGGTCATCCATGGATAGACAAAATAGACTATGATAGGACCTCACTAGAGTATCTAGAAGTGCTAGAATATGAGTAAACTAGACTTAGCCAAGCTAATTCAATGATGTTAGATCAAATTGGAACCACCTTTGAGCTATGACTACCTAGAGAAACACCCTTGTCCAACAAGGGCTATGACTTTAACTCCGAACCAAAAAACAACTTTGACAGTGACTCAAAAATCCATTTACTACCTATAATTTGATGAATTAAAGGGGATCTTCCAATCCATTTGTGGTGCAAAAGGTTAAATAGACAAAATAGACTATGATAGGACCTCACTAGAGTATCTAGAAGTGCTAGAATATGAGTAAACTAGACTTAGCCAAGCTAATTCAATGATGTTAGATCAAATTGGAACCACCTTTGAGCTATGACTACCTAGAGAAACACCCTTGTCCAACAAGGGCTATGACTTTAACTCCGAACCAAAAAACAACTTTGACAGTGACTCAAAAATCCATTTACTACCTATAATTTGATGAATTAAAGGGGATCTTCCAATCCATTTGTGGTGCAAAAGGTTAAAGGAGGAGAGGAAAAATGCAATTACAAATTGTGATGCTAAGAAACAGAAAAAAATGGAAGATCTCCCTAGACACTTTACAAAGTTCAAAAAGGAGATCTGAATAGTGGTATTACTAGGGGGCAAAGCAATAAGGATAGACCAAAAAACAATCTTCATAGCCACAATAGAAGGGCTAGTCAAAGTAAAGGAAGTCAATTTAGTTGAGGAAAGCAAAAAGCCGAGACCAATCTCCATAATTGATGACCTTGTCAAGGATGAGAATACCAATCTCATAATTCTCTTGTTGGAGTTCAAGGATGTGCTCACCTAGTTACTCGAGTAGCTCAAATGGATAGACCCTAGCATACTCATCCACAACATCACCATGGTGCTAGATGTGGTGCTACTCAAACAACATCCTTATGTAATGAATCTTAAGCATTCCCACATTGTCAAAGTAGAGATTGACAAACTCCTAAATGTTGGATTCATTTATGAAATCAAGCACACAAATTGGGTATCACCTATCATTATTGTGCCAAAGATAATGGTAAAATCCAAGTATGCATGAATTACAAAAAAGTTAACACGACAACAAAAAGAGTCAATTATTCGTTGCCCAATACTAAGCACATGCTAAAGTGTCATACGAAAAGATGCCTACAATTTTCTTGATGGATTCTTGAGCTATAATGAAGCACAAGTTCATCTAAACAATAGGCACAAAGTGGCATTCACAACCAAATTGGGTGTATTTGCATACATAGTAATGTCATTTGGCCCAATCAACACTCTTGCTACTTTTCAACTACCAATATACACAATTTTCAAGGACATGCTCCACAAATGGTTGGAAGTGTTTATGGATAACCTTTGCATACATACTAATAGGGCTTAACATTTGGAAAAGCTTTGAGTTATCTTTGAATGTTGTAGGCAATATGGCCTCTCCTTGAACCCCTTAAAATGCCAATTTTGGGTAAAATACGGATGCATCCTAGGGCACACAATGTTTAAGAATGGTGCTACAACTAACTTCTTGAGAGTTAGGATCATTGTTGATTTGCCACATCGCTAACGAACTACAAGGGAGTTTAGTGCTTTCTTACACACAAGATATCATCAACTATATGTGCTAAACTACATGTTGACTGCTCAATCCTTATACAAGCTATTGATTATTTCTTAGTGGATCAAGGAATGCCAACATGTCTATGAGGCATTGAAAAGGCTATGATAAAATCACCAATTCTTCATGAGCCCTAGAATGGAATATAACTTTCTAGGTACACATTGATGCTTTGAAATTTGCCATGGGAGTACTCTTGTGCCAGCACAGAGAGCACAACTTGGACTACCCAATGAGTTTGCAAGCCACTGGCTCATAGATATAGAAATAATTATTCCGCCACCAAGAGGAATGGATTGGTGATGGTGTTTGCCATGAAGAAATTTCACCATTATTTACTGGCAATGTTGTTCACTTTCTTCATGGACCACTAGGCACTACTATACCTTATAGATAGTCCATGTGCAATTAGACACATAGCTTGCTAGCTACTACTACTCCTCAAATTGGATTTCTTGGTAGTTATATGAAAAGAAAAGCAACATCGCATGGTTGATCATTTGTCTTGAATACTTAATGGATGGCCTACAAAGAATGGCATCATGGATGATCTATCGGATGTTCACTTGTTTAGAATATTGAGAGGAGATTTTTTTTTTTTACTAAGTTTGTGAAACACTGTGATGAATGCTAATGTATAAAGTGCCAATCAAAAAAGACAAGATGCATCTTACACCGATAATAACACAACAACCCTTCAAAAAGTGGGGAATAGATTTCATTGGGTCTATAAGTCCTACAACTCAATATTTACAAGCTAAATATTTTATTGTTGCAAACTGATCACCTAACCAAGTGGGCTGAGAATAGAGCCATGAAAAAAAACAATACAAGGACAAAAGCAAAATTCTTATGGGGGTAGGTCATCTCTCAATTTGGTTGGCCCATTGAGATCATGAGCAACCAAGCACATGGCATTAATGAGGCGATCCCACATCTCATGTCCATATTCGTGGTTATTCATCAAACATCTTTTCCCTACTATCCACAAGTAAACAACCAAGTGGAAACTACCAACAAAATTTTGATCAATGTGCTAACCAAAATAGTCTCGATTCTCAAAGCAACTAGGACAATAATATCATGGCGGCACTTTGGGCATACCATACAACCTACAATACTGTGATTAGCCAAGCTCCCTTTTAACTTATGTATGGCACATATGCGATCATGCAAGTTGAATTCTTTGTTTCTAGCTTAATAGTGCTTGTGTAAGAGAAACGGGAAGGTCAGGAAGCTTGGTAAAACTGCTTGCTAAAGTTAGAATAATTGTCCAAAACTAGGCCTACAAGCTAGTAGCAAGACAAATGCACACAATCAATGTCTCAATTGATGAAGGTGCTAAATGTAACATCGTGACATATAATGATTGAACCAACCTTGGACACCCTTCACTCATTGCAACTACTAAAAAGGTGAATCCATACAAAGGTACTTCTTATATGTTGTTTGGAAAATGCCAAGTGATATTGACTATTGAAACTAAAAGTTTGTCTACCATCTTCTATGTGCTACCTAATGCAAAAAGGAGTTGGAAATGAGACATTTTTGGGCCACCCATTAAAAAAATAGACCAAGGGTATGGTCGAGTTTGAAATGCTATGAATTCACTTGGAGCTACCCAACATGCAAATAATCACTACCTTCAACAAGGGTGCACTTGCCTCTTCATGAAAGCAAAGCCATTGACATCCACAAACTCACCTAGCATGAACCCCAAGGACGGGGGCAACACACTACTTAGTCAATTGCTCCAAGCACAAGCACAACAATGCAAGCTAGTAAAAGAAAAACTAGAAAGCCAAATATGATCCAATAAGAATATATCCCCAAGATAGAGTGCAAAAATAGAGAGGCCCAACCTCATGCCAACTAGCCCACACAGATATGTTATCCACTAGGCAAGGGTAAAATGCCAATGTTGCATCCAAAACCAAGCTAGGTGAATCCCTAAAACTTTGTTAAGGCACAAGGCTATTATGAGGGTAAAACATGGATATGGTTGCCCAAACTATCATATCCCAAATCTATGGTGCCATAACTACTTGAGACTCAATCGTTCCACTAATAACATCAATGGTCAACCAAGTCATGAATGCACTCTAGAAAACAAGTGCCACAAATCCCAATGTAGGTTGTTAAATCTCAATTCTTCTACATGAAAGATTTGAAATATTTGCCTTCCACACCCCATGCCACAATTGAAGACAACATGCAACAAGGGCAATCAAAGAACCTAGAATCAAAACTCCCTCATGTGCACAAAGGCCAAGTGGAGAGCTATAGAGAGAACCAACATGCATTGTCATAGGAATTGCCTTGCCTCACAACCGTGCTAGAGGCCGATGATAGCAAGATAGATTCCTCTAGCAATGTTATTTCCTCTAGCTTAACCCCTTGAGATAACCACCAATCACTTGTCTCGTGAAGTCCCCAACTCTGACACCACCCCTACTACCACTCAGTCCATCACCTCAATGCAAGCAACTAGTCATATAAACCAAATCACTTGCACAAAGCTAGGTCCACCTCCCAACTTAAAGCCCTCTTACAAGAGACCATCTAGTTTAGAATTAATTTTTTGACATGGCCTCTAATATAGGTAAAGATATCAACATGTACATTCAAAAGCTTGACAACACCTTCACCCTATTTACTCGTAAGTATGAGAAGGAATTCGAACTCTTGTTCACCAAAACTCCCTCCATCATTGAAGAGTTGATCACCACTTAGATATCATGAAAGAAAACCCTTCAAGAATGCCTCATAACCTCCTTCAAGTGCACTTGCATGGAGACCATACTTGAGGATCTCACAAATTTGGATAGACTTTCAAAATCTGAGTGGGTTTCCTTGTAACAATGGTTCACTCTACATGCCCTATGGGAGCATGTCGATTATCAGATCATGAACAATGCCAAACAACATCGCACTATTAAAACATTTAAATATGATCCAAATTACATTGCTTCTATATCATTTCGAGTCCTTGCATCGACCCATAACATTTGGATAGGATTCTCAGTGAGAGAAAAAGCTTTATATTGCCAATGGAATAGGTTTAAGAGATCTTTTAACAAATGTCTTGACCTATATAACATATGTCAACATACACCCACATGACATGGATCATTATGGTGGATTTGAATATAATCCTCACTTTTATCATTGGTTGCTACAAACCTAACCATATAACATATCACCTTGTACATAAATAAGTACACAAGCACATGCAGTCAAAAAATCCACACTACTTACCTCGCAATCCTAGGAAGTATTACATACCCTTAATGAGGGGAGGAATGCACTAGCAATACACAAGATTTGAAAAAGTGCATGCATCAAAAGTATGAAGGAATGAATGTGTGATTGAATGCATTAACTTAAATTTAAAGCTAGATATGGAAGTGATGCACTAGGAATATGCAAGAATCAAACAAATGCATGTATCAATAGTATGAAGGAATGAATGTGTGAGTGAATGCATCGCCTTAAATTCAAGCTTGATATGGAAGTGCTAAAAGTGGTTATTTTTTAATCTTTATGTGCCAAAGATCAAGTTTCAAATTCCATTAATGAAAAATCCTTCATGCTAAGTGTTGTCCCTATGCAAATGGTAACCCAAGCATCACAACAACAAGAACTTAAGGTAATTAGAAACACTAAAAATGATGAAAAGAATAGCATTTTCACCCTAAAACAACAACAATGATTCAACTTCACCCATAACAATTGAGAGTTGGGGAACAAAAGTTTTGCCTTTTGGGTAATTTAGGCAGAGTAATAGAAAACAACAACAATGATTCAGCTTCACCCATAACAATTGAGTTGGGGAACATAAATTTTGCATTTTGGGTAATTTAGGTAGAGTAATAGAAAGCAATGGCATGGCTAAGAAACTCTCATCCGATTGTGGACTCGCCATTTATATCAAGGCAATGTGTGGATAGGGGCAATTATTGGGATTCATAACCTTCATCCAAACCTTCACATCAAAGGCCAAAATAGGCATGTTTAGCAACAAAGAAGAAGCTAGAAGAAGACTCTACCCTATGGCACTTACATCAGAATTTGTGGAGCTTGGTTCTCAGCCTTGATTCTTGCCTTCTCTCTTCGCATGCACATTTGGACTCATTCTAACGCTTGCCTCTTGATTGTGTCATCAAGGGCTTGGCTCCAACCAATTGGTCTATATGCAACAGAATAGAATTGGAGAGGGTCTTCAGTCTTTGGAGGATTCTCTGACCAACATCTCTTCTACTTCCTTCTTTTCAACATCTCTGAATTCGGCTTTCAAACCACTACAAAGGGGGAGATATTCCATTCTGAAAGTATCAAAACTCATTGTTCTTAGGATCGTTGTTGTGCCATCATCATAATAATGCCAACTTCTGATGGTTTCAATAGTGTATGTTGTGAAAAACACTCTATCTACCAACTTCTAGTGGATTGTTAATTGGACAAATAGAAGATTGTTAGTGCACCAAGTATCCCACGTATCTTGCTGCTGAGTATCCATGAAAAAATTATAACTCTTTTCCTTCTTGTTTTCATGAACTTCCACTGACCACGACTCTTGAAGATTCTTCACAATTTCCCACTTAATGATGTCTGAAAGCTTCTCAATGAATACCAAATCTTCCATGATGGTCATTCTCTCTGTTTCTGCTCTTCAGTTTGTTTCCAAACAATTTGCCATCAAGATATAAGTTTCTGTTGCTTCAACAGGAAGAGGAAATAGTCCACCACATAGAGCATGCATCATGATGGTAATGTGTTTACGCCATTATGGAATGAACTTCTTGTGGAAAGTGGATTTGACACTAAGAATCTCCAACTCTTCAATGGAAGAAGGAACTTTGCAAACGTCCATTGAATTCTTCTCTTCTTGGCAATGCCATTTCCTTCATTTTCAGCCTCTTCTGATGCTTGTTGATGGCAAGTTTCCCCGGCTGCGCACAAAAAACATGGAGCCCCAAGAGAGACACCAAGGAAAAGAGGATTCTAGTGCAAGAAAATCTATCTTATAACATCAACAAGCTTTTATTTCATTCTTTTGATGACCAAAATAAGAAAAATAGCAAATCTTCACACAGCATCATAGTAGATATCTCCCATGGATTTGAAAGAACCAACCATAATCTTCAACATCTTTATAGAATCCATCAATAGAACAAAGAACATAAAAGAATACACCACTTTGAATGGAAATCAATCACATAGTATTCATCTTCATTGTCTTCATAGTTTTCTCTCTTGATCTCTCATAGACAGATACATTGTTTTTGATAAAATTGACTATCTTTGACCCTTTCTCTCTATATATATATATCAATAATATATTATCTCTCTACTACAATACTCAATAATGGCACTTAACAATCTTTCTTAGGTCGTGGATGCACCTTCCAAGAGGTATAGGAGGTATGAAGGGACACCAGAGCCACTACAGTGTCTCTTCATAGCTCACTACTGTCACTGTCACTTCAGTCTTCACCAGAGCCACTACACACCTCTTCATAGCTCACTACTGTCACTATCACTTCAGTCTTCACCAGAGCCACTACAGTGTCTCTTCATAGCTCACTACTATCACTGTCACTTCAGTCTTCACCAGAGCCACTACAGTGTCTCTTCATAGCTCACTACTGTCATTGTCACTTCAATCTTTAGTAGCTACTTCTTCCATTTGTTTTAGCTCTTTTGAACTTAGATTCATCCTTTCCAAAAATTAGAAAACTTTCCCGAAGTCACACATACATTCTACAAAACACTCACAGAAGATCTACAGAACTGAACTGAACATGAACATAGCAAAGACAGAGCCTCTACAGAAGGTCTACAAAGGATTACAGAAGGTCATCAAAGAACAGTAGATCCTCATAATTCATAGTAAAGCCATTCCAAACTATAAAAAACTATTCAATTTCAAAAGACTTCAACCTTCATCAATCATCAATCCATGCTTCATACATAAGAAAATCAGAACAAAACAGAAGGTATCAGAACCAATCAGAAACTATGAGAACATCACAAAGCCTCATATTTCTACTAAGGAATCATCACGAGCTTCCAAAACATAATCAATATAATCCAAAACACTCTCAAACACTTCCAAAAACAACCAAACATCACTGTAAATCCATCAATATCAATCATTGAGACCTCAAAAACAACAAAAATCAGTCAAAAATTTAGTCTTTTTTTCACTTTCAACACCTCCATAGCACATCAAGGGCAACATTGCACCTTGAGATTTCTCCACACACTAAAATCATACACTAACTAGGCCCCCAAGTGTGGGGAAACACACTAAGCCTATTTCGAGCTAAACCATCTCCCCTAGCCACACATGCACAAGCACAAGCACTATACAATAAAGTAGATATACCCCATTGGAAAGCACATTGATTTTGCATATTGCTAAAGATCCAAAGTTGTTGTAGAATTCATTTAAGACACAATGATCTTGATGGCTAATCATCCGTTGTAACAACAATATATTGATAAGCCTTTTTCTACATCTTAGAGCACCATTACTAAAGCTACAACAACAATTTGAACACCCCTCAACAATGATTACCAATTCCTAGAAGAACCACCTCACACGACCATCCCTCGGCACGAATTTCTACAATGCTTTGTATCATGGGATCGTTACACATCTAGGAGGGGATAATGTTAACCCTCTTGATAAAGCAAGTGCAAGAATGGAAAATGATAAGCATTAATTTTTTTCAACATGTAAATATTTTCCTAGAATTGTTTTTCATTAAAGTTGGGTGAGTTAAGTTTAAATTCCCAACTACATGTAATGCAAGGGTGATTAAGAGATTGGTGTAATGTACACTTGACACCCAAAAAGGGTGGGGATCCTAGGGCTATTGTATAAAAAACATGACAGATAGTGGGGAAGGCTATTAATGTGTGCAAACTTATGGTCTTCCTACTTGTGTTATCCTTTCTTGCAAGAGCTCTAGAGAGTGAAGAGAGAGAGTATGTTTGAGAGAATGTAAGGTTTAGGAACATTGAGTAAGAAACCCTTACACCTTTCTCTTCTTCTCAATCCATTCTCTTGGAGCATGGCAAGTGATAGTGAGAGTACATAAAGTAGGGAGAGTGAGGAAGCAAGAAATGTGGCAAAGTGAAGTTTTCATTATCTCGCTTCATCTCTTTTATCTATCCTTAGTGGTTCATGCAAGTGCAATGACAACATGAGTGAGGAGGTGAGCAAGTGACCGTATGCATAGATCATGGAGCACAACTCAGCAAAAAAGCCATGATAACATGGTAAGTAAAGGCAATTCCAGAGTTGCAGCATTGGAATGTGTGCACAAGAATGAATATCAACTCACAAAAAGCAAGAAGATAGACAAGAAGTTGGCACACACAAGAATAGCCTCTTTTATTAACCTTCATCCCTTTTATACAAATATATAGGGTTAGGGTTTCCCCATTTTCCTTGGGCACCTTGTGTGTCTTTTGGCCAAAAAAACCGATCTTCTTAAACCATATTCATAAGCCACATTCACATGTTACAACTTGCATGGGAGGGAGCCCGGCTCTCAAAGTAGTGTCACAAAGCCTTTTTTGTGTTAGAATAGTTAGAGGAGTTAGCAACTTAAGGTTTCTTGTTAGTGTTAATTCATATTTTTTATTTAAAAAAACATTAATAGTTTATTATTATTTTTTAAAAAAAGCTTAAAGCTTCTAAATTTGTCATCTTCATCTCCATCTCCATCTCCATCCACTCCCTCATAGAGGGGCCGATCTCCTTTCATCATTCGTGCAATCACGAGCAAGGTGGCCCTACTTGCTACAATTATAGCATGCACTACCACTGCTCTACCATAGCCATGCCATTGTAGCTGCCGCCTTCATGACTAGCCCTACCCCTGCCCCCTGGCAGGCCCTCCATAGCCACCACCACTGTTGTGGCCTCCTCCCTGGTCATAGCCATCTCCTCCGCCGCCCCTATTGTCACATTGCACCAGGTTGCGATTCATGCCAGTGACATCCAGGGCCTTGGTCTTGCCGTTCTCCCCCTTCCTCAACACTAAACTCCATGGCCTCGCCATTCGCTAGTGAGTGGAAGCTCTCTAAGATTATGGAGGTCTGGTGGACGAACAGATCCCCATTACCGTCGTCGGGGGTGATGAATTTGAAGAAGCAAAGTACAAGAATGAATTCTTGTTTAATAAGTTGCTCAAGGTACAACTTGGGTACACTCTATCTCACACTTGATAGTGACCCATAGGCTGTTTATATAGCCTCTACCAAGCTAGGGTTAGGGTTTCCCATGTCCCTAAGTCTATTCACACCCATCTACCCTCATACTCCCTTATAGTGGGTTCCTATGTCTATCTTCTAACACCCCCCCTCAATGCCAGGGTGGCATTGGATTACAAGGCACGTAAAATGTCCCCCCCCCCCTTCTTGGGATGCCTTTATAAATCAGGCTTACAAGAGTGTTTTAGGTAGATGATTTAAAGAGTCAAAACAATCGATCTTCAGATGGATTGGAGGCATAGTTAGCCACCAATTCTTTGGGTACATAAGGAGTGTTGGGGCATTTACTAGTGATATGGCCTGTCTTCTTGCATTTGTTACATTTCATTTTCTCGGGATACTTCTTCCAACAGTTGTTTACAAGATGTCCTTTTTTCTTACAGAAAGAACATCTAGTGAGAGTTGTATGTACCAATACTTGGTTACGGGAAGTTGAAGATGCCTAACTGTTGCTGCTTTCTTTGTGGTTCCTCTTTTCTTCATCCAAACAGGATTGAATGGTACTTGCCAATGTAGGATTTGGAATGTTGGTGAGAGTGGTTACAAGAGCAGGAAACACTTGTTTTACAGCTTTTAGGAGAATAGCAATAGCATCTTCTTCATGTATTGGAGCTTATACAGAGACAAGCTGTGCCATAAGTCCCTTCATGTGAGAGATGAATTTCCCCAAATCTTCTCCTGATTTATATTCCAAGCTAAAGAATTCAATTTTAAGGAAGATTTTAGTATTTTTACTAGTGGCTTCATAGAGCTTTTCAAGCTCATCCCATTTTTCTTTAGTAGTGTTTAGTTGATCAACATGATGAATCAGGGACTCATCTAAGTGTAACATTATGATTGCTTGGGCACGTTGGTCATCCTCTATATCAACCAGATTTGTAGAGTTTACAACTCTAGTGCCTTGAATGAGAGGCCAATACCCTCTCTCCATCATTTTGTACTTTATAAGTACCTCCCATGGGTGGAAATCTTTGCCATCAAACTTTTGAATTTGAGGACAAACATCAACATATGTTGTGGCCATTGGGAAGGTCTTACCACTTGTTAGGACGAGGGCAGTGTCTAGTCCCTTACAAATTTTCCATTGAATGTGGAAGCAACTCAAACAATTGAAATCAAAGTTGCAATGAGGAGAAAGGCTGAAAATCATACAGATGTAATATTTCAAGGTATGACTGTGGTGGTCCTTTCTTATGTGCAATCTTCTTCTGAGTTTTAATAGTCTTTTTAGGTTTTAATGAAGTAAATCTAGACTGGACTTCAAGCTCCTCCTTGTGGTATGGCTTAGTGGATGAAGCTTATGTTGGATAAGGTTAGTCTATCATCTCAATGCTTGTTGCTGCTGATGATTCCGAGGAGAGTACAATGACACTTATCCTTTTGATTTCATTGACCAGTGTACTTGAAACAAAGTCACTTAAGATATGCAATACACTTTTAGTTTATGATGGCCTATGCATTTATAATTGTACACATAGTCTTACAATTTTAAGCAGAGCACTTAGTTGTTTTCATTTCCTAATAAAAGCATTCAGATTGTGTAGGTATTAGCAGCAATGATGATTTAAACAAAGTGCCTTAGTGCTTACAAGCACTCATCTGTAGCTTATGTTGCTAGAGATGGTAAATGTCGGTCTCAATGAGCTTGATGTTGACTCTTCGAGTAGAGGAACTTCTGAAATGAGATTTCCAGATTCATAACACACTCTGTAAGAGTTGACTCAGTGATTAAAATCACTGTTGATGACCAAACATTGAAAAAAAATTGAAAATGGATGAAGCTTGAAGCTCCTGGCTGCGGATGCCAAAGACCCACAATTAGGGTTTGGCTTGTAGCAGCCAGCATAGGTTGAATTTCTCAAAGCCCTCTTAGGGGTAGATGGCCCACTAGGGGAGCTACAAAAACCCTATGGTAGCTGCCATCAATGCGTCTCCTATAGCCCACGTTTTAGTACAAAGTAATCACCTGCCCAGAACTGTGCCGTTTTGACTCAGAACGTAATGCTGTTCTTCTGTGTGCCTTATTCCATGGTCTATGGTGATAGGCAGCTACGCCCTGAGATGTGGAAGAGTTTCTCAAAAGGAACAAGGAGCTGATATGGCCTCCTTTGTTCTCCCCAAGTCCTCCATTAGAGGTGGGTCTAGTTTGGCTATGGAGGCAAGAGGTAAAAGATGAAGATGATGGACTGTCTTATGCACTTAGTGAGGCTGAGGGTATAAGAAGCTGAGGGGATCAAAGGAGGCTCTGATACCATGTTTGAAAGTAGAGTTGCAGCATTGGAATGTGTGCATAAGAGGGAGAAAGAGGCTCAAAGTATAAGAACAAATTTTTGTTTAATAAGTTGCTCAAGGTACAACTTGGATACACTCTATCTCACACTTGATAATGACCCATAGGCTATTTATATAGCCTCTACCAAGCTAGGGTTAGGGTTTCCCTTACCCCAAGGCTATTCACACCCATCTGCCCTCATACTCCCTTCCTGATAGTGGGTTCCTATGGCTATCTTCTAACAAAGATGAGGTGCATGAAGTCATCCACATCTCATCTACATACATGAACTCATGTCTAAGTATTTCTCTAACAAAAACTAAGTACTTCAAGACCTTTGTTCCATGTGTTCATGAAAAGCTTATAACCTCTAGCTTCACAATCAATGTGTGAATCTAAGCCGGTCTTACATTCATGTATCATAAATACATTAAGCACATATCATATGGTTCTCATTACATTCATATGGCTTGAAATAATATGGATTCAAAAATCTTTTGTAATGTTTATTAATGCATCACAACACTCTTCACTACATCAAGCAAAAAACATCACATCATATACATATCCATGAAAATATTTTTTGTGTTAATATGCTAAGTGACCCAACCAATAAAGCCTTTGATGTTGCAATGCCATGCACAACATCAAGCAAGAAACATCAACATCACAAGTACTCATTGATTCCAATAAGCTTAACTAAGCTATTGTATGCTTCTATGCTTCCAATGTTATTCTTCATCTTTGAGGCACCATCTACTTTCAAGAATTGGAATTCATTATATTTTTTGGCTTCATATTCTTCTTATGAAAGCTTGTAAAAAAACTTGTCTACATGCTCATGTCCTCATTTTCTAGATCACACTTCTTTATAAAGTAAACTCTCTTAGAGCTACATGTTCTTTTTGTTTTCTTTCTCATTATTGTTAGTACCTATACTTACAAAAAAGAGTTTGCTTGTCATCATTTCTGTGCATTGTGAGAATATTGTTTTATTTCTCAATGTTATGAGCTCCTATGCTTGCACAACCAAAGAAGAGTGTGTATTTGGAGTCACCTTTGTGTATAGTGAGATCATGTTTCATCCATTGCAATGCAACCCACTTCTCCATCCGCTCACCTTCAAACTATATAATAGACTTCAACTTGCCAAACACATTCAACACAACAAATATTAAGCAATACTTCTAAACAAGATAAAAATACAACAATGCCACTCTAATTGATACGATCTATTACAACAATTTTACTCTATTTGATCCACTGCATGTAGCGTATAATACTACATTAACAGCTCAATGCCAAAACATTGTCAATCTTTAAAGATATCAAGCCAATGTTATCCAAATTTGAGCTCCATCTTTACAAAATTTTCATGCTCACACAATGTTAGCTTATATAGAACAATTTGTACAACTCCGATCCAAAACCATGTCCTCTACACCCAACTAAAATTCTACAAGAGGACATTGCTATACAAAAATGATATTTGTTGCAAATGAGCTTCACAATGCGGAAAATACCTAAATTAAGGCACTTGGAATGAATCTACACAACCTTCATAGATATATTGTTTCATTATTTAAAACACAAGGCACTTTCCAAGTATTTCCACTTTACTTGGACCACATGCACACCATAGATAAGATATGGACACAATGGCTACTTTGAGACATGAATGTTTTATGATCACTAGTTAGTATAGCCCAACTATCTTTCATAACATAATCTACAACATTTTTTTTGACTTAGCAACACAAGGTAGAATCAAATAGATCAAACAGATTTCAAAGGAAAAACTCATATGACAAGCAACCTCTATCAATAAGAAGGGTACTAGCAACTTTCTAATCAACTCCATCATACAAAAACGATAAAATCTATATTTACAACACAAACAAGTCTTTGTCACTTCTACAATTTAAAAGATGAATACAACATTGAAGCTTTGCTCACCTTTTCAAACATCTCTTCAGTTGGACCGTTGTATATCAGTATCCACACAATGATACAAGCACAATCTTGGACATTCATTTACAAGTTTCAAATCAAAGAAGCCAATAAGACCAATGGATTTCGGAATGCTAGAAAGCACCCCTAGAGACAAGTCCACAATCGCACCCAAATTAGCCAGCCATCAAAGAAACCATTACGAAAGGACTAATAAAAAACAAGGCTATCTAGATAGATTATTGTTCTCAAAGACACCACTAAGAATAACAATGCAACTACAGTCAACGCAACTCACATCGAAAGCATTGTGCAGTTACTCAACATTTAACAAAAAAATCCAAATGCAACTGTCTATACTTCCCACATAACATATATGTTTGTTTTGATGATTGGCTTGTCAACCTTCACACGTCACCAAACTGCATCTGTGCATTGCAAATATTCATATGACTTAAGTGAGACACAACAAACACTAAAGCAATCACACGAATACTACATTGATAACATTGGATTGCCTTTCAACACTAATTTTGAAGCAAAAGAAGGAACTTCTGTTGCTCGACCTTCTACCAAGAATTCAATCCCTTTAAGAAAGATACAAGACAATATATTTCAAGGAAAGGTGATCAACATGAGATAGTAGTTGAACAAAAATAAAAGAGAACAAAGTGAGCGAAAAAGTAAAATATATTCATGGCTACCGAGAATTTTTAATGCTCCTGATCAAAATCAACCAGGAGGTTTTTATGGTTGGGAGTTTTTTAATAAACTTGAAACTTTACAATGTGATAAAACTGCCAAACTTTTTTAATGACTCCAAATAACGTTGCTAAGTGCTGTTTTGATTGATTATGATGTTTGTAAGCTTGCATTGCTTTGATCCCTTACACTCAAACCAGTTAGCAGCCCAAAAACTGGCTTAAAATGGTTCTACTTAGTAGGGGTGACTCAATGTCCACTGTACCCAGAAATTAAGCCATAGCCAACGCACATAACCCCTGGTCTATGATTCCTTCCAGTCTGCACTGCAGTGCTCAGCTTGCATGGTTGAAAAACTCTAACAACGGCATTGCTTGAAAATTTTGATAACCAGTATGAAAGCTTTGCCAAACATAACAGGGTGGAACCATGCTTCATTTGTGTTCTCTTGACCCTCGTGTGTTTGTGGCATGACATCTTCATCTGTGATCATCTTTGTGGGTGGACATGGAATTTGGCAATGAAGAAGCCTATGGTGTCCAAGGGCCCAGCTGGGTCAAACCTCTGGACAAGATGCCTCTCTTCTTCCCTTAGCCACCTGCCATTGTTAAACAATCAACAGATGTAATAAAAACCTTGGAAAAAAAAGTTAACAAGTAACCTCTATAAAAGATAAACACCTGCAGTTTTCCTGGAAATTAAAATAAAAGAGAACATGCTTGCAGTCTCAGCTTTGTGCCAAGTCAATGATGTTAACATTTATCCGTCTTAAAGCTGTTCAAGAGGAAGGGGTGGTGTGTGCGTGCATGTCTGTGTGTGTGTGTGTGTGTGTGTGTGTGTGTGTGTGTGGCTTTTGCTAAGAACTTACTTGGAAGTTACACCGTCCAAAACATCTAACCCCCCCGTGAGGCCAGGCCCACCTAATTTTGGATTCTGCATATCCATGACAACGTGTAAAATCAACAAAATTTCAAATCTCTGTAGTAAGTATTCTGCAGTCTTGCAACAAAACAAGATAGGAATAATGGATAAAGATAGCGACACACTACCTGAACTACAAGAGACAAGAAATTGTAAGTGTCCAAAGCATAACGAACCAATGCCTCATTTTCACCTGGATTGATTGTGCATCTGTAAAAAAGTTCAAGCTGAGGGCATGGCCTTGTAAAATACATGCAAGATGAGCACATGAGAGAAAAAACATGACACAATGAACACCTTAGAAAATTCATATTGCCAGGTGGGTTATAAAACTATGATTCTCTGTCATCTAGCTAAGGTTTATCATTCAAAGTTATGAGAATGGGAGTTCATCAAAGAAGCCTATTTAGGCAACAAGAACAAAGATTCTATTCCACATAACTTTTCAAGAACATTCTTTTGAACACGATTCACACTCAGACCTGAAAGTTAGCCTACATAACAATGAAGGATAACTTACGTAGAATACACTATCGTGCCACCAGGTCGACAAAGCTGAACAGCTTGGTCAAACATCCTCCTTTGATAAACGGCATGCTGACGAAGTGCCTCCATAGTTTCCTGAAGCAACAAAGTAGAAATGCATGATCAATCAAACTGTGCATTGGCATCTGAAAACCAGACAATTATCACCTCCTTGTCATGAACCTAAAGAATGTTACAATAAGAGTGATCATATGCTTTTACAAAGAAACACTTCTTGCTCCCGAATGTGACTCCTACCAGAAGTTAGAGCTTGGGTTTCTAAAAATAAGGTTGAATGTTCAAGCCTTGTCGGTTGAACACCTGGTTTGTTGTTTCATGGTGGTGTTACCAAGAGGAGGATCCCAATGCAATCAAGCCCCTTTGGAATGCTATCCTCTCTACACTTTGGGACAATATCAGTATGGTTTGGCTGCAAAGTGGTCAAAGAAGGCATCCTACCCATGACCCAAGAATGGATGGCCATTGATTGTTGTGTCACCAAGGCCCACACGTGGAAAATAAAGCTCCAAATCTGTCTCACAATAGGGCAGGAGATGAAAAGATGAATCAGGATCTCATCACGTGTAGTGCAAAAGATACAATGGCCACAAGAGATCTTGCAAGCAAGTAGCACATCTCCAATGGGAAGACCCCCAATGAGTAACCTCCGTATGATAACTTTCCCTGGGGACTTCCATAGTTGAAGAAATATGTCCCACCACTTCCCTTTGCTATCTCAAACATGGCAAACTTTGTCGGCTTTCTCAATGACCTATCTCTTATCCTCCACCACCTTATGATCAATCTGATTAGCCAATCTTTTCAAGAAATCATCGAGTTTCACAAACGTCCAATCTTGCCAAGGGGAAAAAGGCTAAAAATCGGGCAATGGAGTATGCTGCTAAAACTTCTCTAGCAAGGTCAACCAAATTTGGTTGTACCTTCTAGGCACCTAGAAGTATTGGCAAATGTGACAAAGGAATAAAGACAAGGATGAACAGGAATGAGAGCATCATGTATGGTCTCATACCCCACTCTAGCCATCCAATTAAATATATTTCGCTGCAAGTCTTTGTCACGCCAATCTATGTGCCTCGAAGTGGCTAGTACTATTGCTTGTATATCTTTCTCTCTCTTTTTTTTCGTGAAGATAATTGAATTAAGTAGTAAATATTTACATCAGACCATTAGGTCAACAAAGACAAAACAAACACAAATGAAAGTCTACCAAGACTAACACAGAAATATCACACAAAAAGGACAGCTGGTGTGGAGTGAACAATATCCAGCCAGGGAACAACAATGTTAGGAAGAACTAGATCAACTCACACCATAGAGGAGATTTGCCATAACACTTGAACACGGGCCACATGACCATGGATGCTGGATACTGAATCAAAAGTAAAGACATTCCGAGTACGCCAAATATGCCACAGGGCTGTCCATCTAAGGAAATGGAAGAGGCAACAATAATCTGAATGCAAAGTAGACATACAGGTCATCTTTCCCATAATCCACGAAAGAGCTAAGATCCAGTGCTGAGTCGCCGAGGACCACACATGGGAAACAAAACTCCAAATCTGTTGAGCAACAAGGCAAGAGACAAACAGATGAAGCAATGCCTCATCACATGTAGTGCAGAATACACAATGATCAATAGAGATCTTCCGGGCATGCAACACATCCCCAATTGGAAGGCCCCCAATAAGCAACCTCCACATGAACATTTTACCCTGATAAGGAACCTTGACTTCCAAATTTGGACGAATCTTTCCTGCCACTTCTTTTTACTATCCCGAATATGCCATAATTTATTAGCCTTTCCAATGACCCATCTCTTGGCCTCCACCATCTGATGATATATCTAGTTAGTTGACCTTTTTTCAAAATCATCAAGAAACACAAACATCCAATCACACTAGGGAGACAATGGCTGAAACACAGGCAAAGGAAACAACCTTAGATGCCTGTCTTGTATGGACAAGCAAATGTCCTGATATTCTCGAGACACCCGAAAGTACTGGCGAATATGCCAAAAAGAATAAATACGGGGCTGCCCAAGAATGACACCATCAAGGATTATCTGCCAATTGTTTCAATACGACGTATGGTACTGTTCGTACCATACGTATCTTTACGGATTTGTACGTTAAAACTGGCCTTTTCTGGCCACCTCGCCTCTGTGTCTCATGTCCCCTGCAGCCCTACCTTTACTTCCGCGCATTTTGCCTACTTGCGTGGCTTTTGGGAGGGTTGGAAGCCTTGGATACCTCATCCCACCCCCTTTTCCAGCCATGAACTCTCTTTGACCGTTGACCCCTCTTTGATTGTTTGAACTTTGACCCTTCTCTTATCTACAAAAGGTGCTCCTCTCCTCCATGCTTCCATACCGATTCAGAAAGCATTTACCATTCTCATCTTCCTCTCTTGGATCTTGAATGGACTTGTGATTTGTCATTCTCATCTCCCATCCCCTCTTTCCTGCACCCTATCAAAGCATTTTCCATTCTCAAATCTCATCTCTCATCCCCTCTATCCTGCAACCCTATCAAAGCATTTGCCATTTTCATCTTCCATCTCCTCTCTCTCACTCTTGCTCTTTCAAATTTACCCTATCCCTCAAGCCTCTCGAGTCTCCCTTCCTTTAAACTTTCAAGACTTAAGTTTCAAGAGTCGAGACTCAAGCATCTCACTCTCCCTCGGGCCTCTTTATCTATCATCGGCACCATGACTCGTGAGAAGTACGAGGCCTTCATTTGCACACGATCCATGTGGAGAGGGATACAAAGAAGTCCAACTCCCACCATTGGACATGCAAGTATTGCGGGAAGCACTACTACTCCAACATCTTTCCAAGACGGGGGGGCAAGTTGCTCTATGCAAGGAGATCCCTCAAAACATCAAGGAGGAGATTCTCGCCAAGATGAGAGAGGGGTCCACAAGAGGAGGAGGAAGTTGCTTATCGGCACCAACTACAATGCCTACTAACGAGGAAGTGTCGAATGTGGGCGTATCTGAGGGAGGCCTCTACCATTGGTGGTGGGGGCTCCACATCCACATTTGGCTCCGGTAAAAGACAAAGAATGGAGGCTCATGCAACGCCAAAGAGACAATCATCTCTCTCTCAAGCTCCCGGTCATGTGCGTGGATTAGTTGCCTTTGTTAGAGAAAGGCAATGACTTGCAAACATTGAAATTGCATGCACGGACATTGAGTGCAATCTTGCATGCAATGTCCTAAAGCAAAAGCAATGTAAGAAGATAGTAAAATCCATTGCCAATGTGGGTCCATGTGAAGGATGGACCAATATTACATACAATGACATAAGGACGAAAAAGATTGATAAAGAGAAGGAGAGGATTGATAGAGCCCTTGAATCTATTTGGGCTGCATGGAAAAAATATGGTTGCTTCATTCTCACCGATGGATGGAGTGATCGTAAGAAAATGGCATCATCATCAACATACTTGTCTCATGTCCACTCGACACTTACTTTTTGTAGGTCGTAGATACCGGCAAGAGGGGGGAAAAACGACAGGCGCATTCATCTACCGCCACATTCAACAAGCTATCATTGAGGTATACATTGCCTTTTAAATTTGTTTCACTTTCTTTCATTATGATAATTGATTTACGCATAACTATCTATCTCGCTATTCTAATTTCTCTCTAATATCTATCTCGATTCTCTTTCCCCTTGGGCCCAAGGCCCCCAACCCCCATCTCTCTTCATTCTTAAATCTTAAAAGTTGAAACTTGAAAGGCTCTACTCTCTCTCTCTCTCTAACCTCCAAGTATTGTTAGCATACTTGTCATTTATAAATTGTGATTGTAGGTGAGCCCCTCGAATGTGGTGCAAGTTGTTATCGACAAAGCATCGAATTGTCGACGGAGGGGCCGTTTGCTTGAGGCTAAGTTTCCCACGATTGTGTGGACTCCATGTGCAAGTCATTGTTTGGACTTGCTCATGGAGGACATTGGGAAGCTCAAGTAGGTGAAGATGGTGGTCTGCAAAGATACATCAATTGTCACCTTTTTCACGGTAAGGTAAAGGTGCTTGCGATGTATTGTGAGCATAGCACACTGGAGTTGAAGAAGCCTTCTTTAACTCGCTTTGCTTACATGTGGTTATTGTTAGAGCGCCTTTATGAGGTGTAGTCCGCCTTGCACTAGATAGTGGTATCCACTCTATGGAATGAGAGGGATAAGAATGAGACAGAGGAGATCAAAGCCATGCAGCGCTTGTGTCTTAATGAGTAGTTTTGGCAAAAAGTCCATGCCGTTGTCATTATCGTGACTCCTTTTATAGGGTGTTACATATAAGTGATTGTGAGGGGTCCACCATGGGCCTTCTCGTTCACTTCTTTGGAGTGGCATTGGTGAAGGCATATGCTTGTATAGTGATCACAAAGACACAGCATGCACATGTTTTAGAGCTAGCAAAGAAGAGATGGGCATGGATGCATAAGCCCATCCATGGTTTTGCCGCATTGATACATCAAGCCTACAAGTCACTAGTGGTCATGGATAATAGAGAGTTCTGTTTGGACCAGCTTGCTTATTTGACTTTTGTGGTCCTTGCGGATGACAACAATGCAATGTTGAAGAAGCTAGAATGCTATGCACATAAGAGAGGGAATGTGCCTTTTGCTTCTCCTTCACTTGTTGGAAAAGAGAGTCACTTGTGAAGCCTTTATTTTGATGGCAAAACTTTGGATATGCATTGGAGATCCTTCAGCCCTCAGCCATGGAGTCCTTGCCCAAAATTGCTCTTCGAGTGTATGTGAGAGAAACTCGAGTGCCTAATCTCTCGTTCACACAAAGATTCGCAATCAACTTAGCACACAACAATTAGAGTGCCTAGTCTATTGCCGCACTAACTTACGCAAGATGAGGGCTATGATGAGCATGGGTAGTCCGAGGCAAGTAAAGTTTAAACACTTAACCATAACATTTAAAATTTGTTGTTTTAAACTTTAAACTTTGAAGTTTATACTTTACAATTTAGACTTTAGTATTTACAATCTTACATGCATCATTGCATTCTGTAGGTGAATGTTGATACATTCAAGTTGATGGGCAATACTCTTCCGAGTATACATCAAGAGGTGGACCAAGAGGAGGAGATGATTTTTGCAGAGCTCTATAGAGAGCTTATAGCAACACATACTCATGACACTTGCAGTCAGCGTGCTCGTGGACGAGTCGAGTAGGTGGTAGCAGGGGAATGGTCATTCGATGCCCTCCATCATCGAGGAGGGGTGGTTCGAGTGGCTTGCAAACATATGTAAGGCGGGGCTCTAGTAGCTCACATCCTGTGCCTCATGATGACATCCCCCCCTTGCCTACACAGCTGCCACCTAGGGAGACATCATTTGATGATGATGGTAACCTCATCACTGAGGATGAGTATGAGTGTGTCTCATCATCCGATGCCGAGGAGTCATCTTCAGACTCTCATGATGAGCACTCAGATGGTTCTGATGATGATAATGATGATGATGATGATGATGATGATAGTGATGTCTCATCATAGATTCATAGGTCTCTCTCTTTTTTGTATCAGATATACTAGATTGTAGTTGTATCACATGTTTTACACAACCCATGCAACCGCGATGGTCACCCTTATCTATTTATCTTATTCTGTAATGAAATGGCTAATTCCACTTTAAACATGTATCCTATGATCTATCATTTAGTGATTTATGGTTTTTGTTATTTAAAAAATCAAAGTAATTTTTTTTCCAATACTCATATCGTACCATACCTTAGCTAGCCTAAAATTACCCATATGCAAATTAACATCCAATAAAGCTACTCCCCCCATCCTTTAAGGAGTAGTCACATGCTACCATGAAATCCACACCTAGCCCAAATAATTCTCTTTCTTTTTCCCACAACATGAATCGGATAGGCTCAACCAGTTCCAAAAGAGGCTTCTTAGTTCAAGGAAGCAATGGTAGAAAAAACGAAATTATACTAATCATGATACATTGAGCAACTTTAAGTCTCACATGACGAGGCTCGCCTTGAGATTTCCAATACATGGACCGATCATGAATACGGGATGACATCCGATCAATCAAGACATGCAGAGCTACATCCACACCAATAGGATAATCCAAGTGTCTAGTTATATCTCCCTTAGAAATCACAACTCCATACCAACCCAAGGCCTATAAATCATTCTCCGTACAAGAGAGCAATATCTGAGCATTAATATAAAGTCTCAATGCCATAGCAAAAAGATTCCATGCAACCGTTGCCCAATTAACATAAAGAAATCATTTGCCAAAGATTGACCCAAAAGTTGGGCACCACTAGGAAGAGACAAGCCAATAATCTCACTTTGATCGGCCAACTTATCCAACAATGAGAGCATCGGGTGAGTGACTAAAGAAAACACCAAAGGGCTGAGAGGGTACCCTTGTTGAAGAGACCGAGACAAGGCAATTTCATTTGTGATCCCTCCATTAAGTGCAATACGAGCCACAACACCCTGACTAATGGTATCAACAAGAGAAATTGTGCGAGGAGTAAATCCCATGGTGGACATTAACTGCCATAAAAAAGACAAGCTAACATGATTAAATGCCTTTTTAATATCAAGCTAAAGCAGAACAACTTGCTGGCCTCAAGCTTTGGCATAATCAATCCCCATTTGAACATTCAAGATGTTATGCGTTATATTCCGACCCTTAATGAAACCATATTGATATGGATGAACCAAGTGCGGGAATACTTTTTGCAATCTATTGGCAATGATTTTAGAGAAGATTTTATATAAAGAACCCATAACAAAAATGGGTCTCCATTGTTTCAAAGAGGTCAAAGAGGGAACCTTAGGCAATAACTGAATGACTGCAATCTTCCAGCTTGAAGGCATCATAGCAGAATTCGACACTTGCTGACATAGGCGAGTTAATGGGTCCTTAAGTTGCTCAACATGGGCTAAAAACAGCTCATTAGGAAGCCCATCCCAACTAGGGCTTTTCCTTCAAGGCAAATGGGACAACACTTCCTCCACTTCATTCTCTCAAATATCAACCTCCATCAGATCAAACCATTCAGGCTTAACCTGGTTACCAACCAAATCGCAGATGTACAGGCGAGCAAAGTGAACAGCATCAGAAAGAAACTCCCATGAATCTAACAAAGATTTATAAAAGTCAACACACATCTGAATGATGGAAGTAGGATTAGTCATCATAACACCTTGCTCATCCATCAAACACACTATTTTCCCGAGCATATTTCTGATGTAAACGAGCAAAGCATTGATGAGATTGACAATTATTATCATGTAAAGCTTCTGCTTTGGCTAGCAATTTGTATTTAGCATATTGCTCGAAGAAATTGAACTCTGCATTTCAACCATTCAATGCATGTGAGCAAGTCATCATTGGTATCCCCTGATTGACATAGAGACAACGAGTGGGCGAACAAAGATTGCACATGCTGCAATCCAGCTCCTAAAGAGGAAGCATGCTGAATACCATATTGTCACAATAATGCTTGTGCATTATCCCTAAAAACAGCCCATGCCTCCATCCCTCCAGGTAGGACCCTCACACTAAAAGAAGCAATCAATTGTTGATTACATTTCAAAAACTGATTTTGCAACAGAAAAGATTGGTTGAAATGAAGAGGAAAACAAGTAAGGAGAGCTTTAAAGGGATGAACATGTATGTGGGTCATTTCCAAGACCAAAGGATAGTGATCTGACAAGACATGCTGTCGCTCCACCCACATATTGATGACTACAGGAAGAAAAGAATTGCTCTCACAAATGTAGATCCTATCAAGTTTGGCCCAAGTGTTTGGAAGCTGAAGAGAACGATAAGTATATCCAGACTGTGAAGGATGCATCCAGGACAACATCTTGTTTCAAAGACAGCTGCTAGGGCATCCCAAGCCTATCGCTCAGGACCATCCATGACAAGAGTGTAGTGAAGTCGCCTGATCCACAAATACACATGCATTAAAATCATCCATAACAAAGTCTTGACGAGCCATGGCAAGGTAGTGAACTCATCCCAAAGCTAACGGCATTCCTTAGTAGGAGCGTACATCCCCACTAGCCACAAAACTGTTGGGATGTAAAGGTTCTTTATTCACCTTTGTGTATTGTACACGTGTATTATTATGTTGTACATGTGAATGCACTCTTATGTGTCCTAAGTATAAATACATTTGATTCTTTGTGTACCACCACATTGTTGGTACACCCAAATCATATCGTACTCTCTCTCTCTTTGTCACTCTTACTCACCTACACACTTCTATTGCAGCACACTCTCAATAACTGGTATCAAAGCACAGGTTGTGCATGCTTCCTGAGACCACATGCATTAGTCGCTAGTTGCAAGCTCGACAAGCAAGAAGCTATCGACTAGGCTATAGCCACTGAAAGAAGTCGTGTGCAGAAGACCAACGAACAGGCCGTACAAACAGCCAATGAATAGGTCGTGAAGAAGACCAGCGTGAGTGCTCACGATTGGGTAGCAAGTCCCCAAGTGATAGGAGACATGGACTGTAGACGCAAATGATAGACTAGCGAAGCGACCAACGGGCAGGCGACAGGTCTCAACCAACGGACAGGAGGGGTAGACATGTTGCGAAGACAGCAGGCAGGCGACGAGCTGCACGCACGTTATGTGACAGGACTAATTTGTATTTTGATTATATGTTGAGGGCGATCTTTTTTATCATGACATTACCTGATTCTTGGGAGACCTTGGTAGTTTCTCTCAATAATAACCTCAATCTCTCATATGATGGTGTGAGGGGTTCAATCTTGAATGAAGAAATCAACTCAACTTACAATGTTAGAGGCAGGGTTGAAAAGAAAAATGCAAATGTTGGACAGAGAAGCAGAAGCAAGAGCAAAGGAAAGAAAAAGAGTGATGTCACTTGCTATCAATGTGGTCGGAAGGGCCAAAAGAAGCCTCGTTGTAGGTATTACAAAAAGGAACAAGAAAGAAAGAAGAATACAGGAGACAAAAAGAAGAAAGAGGATAAGACAGATGTATCTAAGGTAGCCAAAGGCAAGGAAAATGCCAATGTGGCCTCCAGTGTAGTCATAGAGGAGCTCTCGAATGCAAAGGCTGATGTATTATGTGCAATAGATTATGATGCCCTTATATATCACATGCAGGATATATAGATTACCAAGGCTGATGTGATTGATACACTTTTGTCAGTTGATGATGGTGTCACTCAGACTTGGATTGTAGACTCTGGTGTCACTTTCCATGTAACTCATTGTTTGGAGTGTTTTGCTATATTCAATGCAGACAGTTATGGAAAAGTATATCTTGGAAATAGCCATGCTTGCAGCATTGAAAGGATAGGCACTATACACTTGTCTTTGGATAAGGGGCAAGAGCTTGTGTTGAAAGATGTCAAATATGTGCCTAGCATCAATAAGAGTTTACTATCTCTTGGATATCTTCACATGCATTGTTACACTACACTGTTTCGTGATGGTTTGTGGAAATTGAAAAAGGTTTCCATGCTGATTGCTAAAGGAACCAAGAAGGGCACTTTGTATTGTCAATACTCTAAACCTTTGAATGGAAAGTTTCTTGCAATTGCTGAAATTGGTTGTCATTTGGAGTCGTGGCACAAGAGATTAGGCCATATGAGCTAGAAAGGACTTGATGTTCTTACCTCTTTGAAGGTTGATGGAAAAGGCTCTAAACTTGATTTTTGTAATGATTGTCAATTTGGAAAGTAAATGAAAAATTCATTTTACTCTGGTGTCTCCCATAAGTTCAATGTCTTGGACTTGGTGCATTCTGATGTATGTAGTATCCCCATGAAATCATTGGGTGGTGCTGCATATTTTATCTCTTTTATTGATTATTATTCCAAGAAGATTTGGGTTTATCTGTTGAAAAAGAAAAGTGAAGTGTTTGTTGTTTTTAAAACTTTTCATGCATTTGTGATCACTAAGACAAGTAGAAAGCTGAAATGCTTGAGAACTGATAATGGGGGTGAGTTCACACCTATTGAGTTTAAGTCTTTTTGTGACTTGCATGGAATCAAGAGGGAGCTTACAGCTCCTTACAACCCTTCTTCAAATGGTGTGGCTGAAAGATACAATAGGACTTTATGTGAAAGAGTTTGGCGTATGCTGTCCACTGCTAATCTCCCTCATGAATTTTGGGGAGAGGCACTTAAAACTGCGGTTCACATTTGCAACCACTCCCCAAACAAGTACTTAATAATGGCATCCCTGAGGAGGTTTGGTCTGGCAAATCGGCCTCATATGACCAGTTACGGATATTCGATTGTGATGCTTTTCTGCAAGTTAGAGATGAGCTGAGGAGTAAACTTGACCCGAAATCCACCAAAGGCATTTTCATGGGCTATGGTGATGAGGGTGAATTTGGCTATAGAGTGTGGTTACCACAGTCCAAGAAAATTGCTCGTACCTGTAATGTTGTGTTTAATAAGGCAAAGTTGCTGAAAAATACTTTAGCCTCTGATGAAGACATGATAAAGGTCAAATTTCAGAATTTGCAGCCACCTACTACTTCAAATGTCAGCCTCATGATGCTGTACCACAGACAGACTAATGATCAGCTGGTTATTTTTGAGCCAGATGATGATGGACAGCAAATAGAAACACAAGGAGGTCATGGATAGCAAGATAGACTTGCTGATAATGAAAATGCAGGTGCTGGAAATGAAAATGAAGGTGCTGTACAGCATGAACAGCATGCTGAAAATGGCTTATAGCAGCCAATAAATGCTGAAAATAACATACCTCCTGATATAGACCTGATTCCTGAGAATGTAGATCATTGGGTATGCACGTCTACATGCTGAAGAAGGCAGCCACTTAGGTATGGCCCCTCTTTGCACTATGTGATGCTTACACATGAGGGTGAGCCTCTTACATATAAAGAGGCCATGTCATGCAAATTCAGTAGTAAGTGAAAGCTAGCTATACAGGAAGAGGTTAAATCTTTGTATACTAATGATACTTGGAATCTTGTGTCATTGCCCAAAGGAAGAAAGCCTCTTCCAAACAAATGGGTTTACAAAGTAAAGACAGTTGCAAGTATAGAAGGAAGGGATTGACTTCCAAGAGGTATTCTCACCTATTGTGAAGATGACCACTCTACATGTGTTTTTTGCTCTCACTGTTGTATTGGAGTTAGAGTTGTACCAAATGGATGTGAAAACTGCTTTTCCGCATGGTGACATTGATGAGGAAATCTACATGAAATAGCCCGAGGGCTTTGTAGTTCCTGGAAAAGAGCAATTGGTGTGTAAACTAAAACACAGCTTGTATGGGCTGAAGCAATCACCACGGCAGATCATTGCTTGTACATGAAAAAGGATACATATGGCAACCCCATCATACTTATTTTGTATGTGGATGATATGTTAGTAGCTGGTTAAAGAAAGACTAGCTTGGATACTCTCAAAGATCAGCTGAAATCACCTTTCTCCATGAAAGATTTGGGGAATGCAAAGTATATATTGGGCATGAGAATTTGCAGGGATAGAACGTAGAAATTGTTGTTTTTATCTCAAGAGAAGTACATTGAAAAGGTACTGGACAGATTTAACATGGCTGAAGCTAAGCCTCTTGGGATGCCCTTACCTCCATATCTTAAGCTTAGTAAAGCCAACAACCCAAAAGATGATGTGTAAGCCAATGCTATGAGCGGAGTCTCTTATGCATCAACTTGTGGCTCTCTTATATATGCTATGGTCACTAGTCGTCCAAACATTGCTCATGCAGTGGGAGTTGTCAACAAGTTTATGTCAAATCCTGGCAAACCACATTGGGAGGCTGTCAAATGTATTCTTCGATATCTAAAGGGTACACAAAGAAAGTGTATTTGCTATGGGCAAGGTGCACTTAGTCTACAGAGTTATTGTAAAGCAGACATGGCAAGTGACTTGGACACTCGCACGTCCACTAGCCGGTATGTCTTTACAATTACTGGCGGGGTTGTTTCTTGGTGCTCCAAGTTCGAGAACATTGTAGCACTGAGTACTACTGAAGCTGAATACATATCAGCTATTGAAGCTTCTAAAGAAGCTATATGGTTGAGCAGATTTGCAGAGGATCTCGGCATATCTATGAGTACTCCAGTGTTGGGATGTGATAGCCAGAGTATTGTGTATCTGGCTAAGAATGCCATGTATCATTTACGCACAAAGCATATAGATGTGCGATATCACTTTATCAAACAGATTTTGCAAGATGGTCTAATCACATTGACCAAGATCAAAACACAGGACAACCCTACAGATGTTCTCACTAAAAGTCTAAGCAAGGCTCAGCATGAGCATTGCATACGAGTAGTGGGAGTTGGTTAAAGGTTCACTTCGGACCTTTAAGTGGAAGGTTGTTGGGATATAAAGGTCCTTTATTCACCTCCGTGTATTATACACACGTATTATTATGTTGTACATGTGAATGCATTCTTACGTGCCCTAACTATAAATCCATTTTATTCTTTGTGTACCACCACATTGTTGGTACACCCAAATCATATCGTACTCTCTCTCTATCACTCTCACTCACCTGCACACTTCTGCTGTACATATGAATGCACTCTTACATGCCCTAACTATAAATCCATTTTATTCTTTGTGTACCACCACATTGTTGGTACACCCAAATCATATCCTACTCTCTCTCTGTCACTCTCACTCACCTGCACACTTCTCCTGCTGCAGCACACTCTCAACAAAAACCTCTCCCTCATATAGGATTTCTAGTATCAAATATCTGATGCAAGGGTCCTAAGAAACCAAAGATGGTTGCAAGGAAGATTTGACGACCAACATAACTCCAAATTTATGTGGAGCCTGACCACTAAAAAAGACTTTATAATCCTTATATATGTAAGAAGATCTTGGCAAAGCATACTGTTTGTGCTCCACAACACATAAAACATCCCAATTTCAAACCAATACAACTTTCCACAACTTTTACTGCTTCTTGCTCGAAGAAATGCCTTTAACGTTCCATAAAGCAAGTCTCATGATAAATCACAGAAAAGAAAATTACTGAATCACCACTTTCCCTTTCCCTTTTACATCAATAGTTTTAGCTGCCTGAAATCCTTCCATCTCACTTCGGATAACATTCATAAGATCTACCCTTTGCAAACTAACAATCGAAGCGCGATAAGGAAACTGTTGTTGCTTAGAACGGAGAACATCCCAAGGAGGCACAAGCCTCCCACACACGTCAAAGCGCAAAGTAGAATCAAAAGCCCTTTTATCATCCGTACCAACTACAAGAACACGTGAAGATTGAGGTTTCATATAAAACCCCTTACCTCTATGTTGAGAAGTCAGAGTGAGAGGGTGTGGAGGTGGGTGTGCAGGAGTTGAACGAGAATCCTGTCTAGCATTACGTCTAACCACAATGATCTAAGAATCATCCTGAGGAGGCAAATTCTAAACAAGCAAAAGCCATGCATGCTTGATACAAGCATGTGAAACATCCTTCTTTCCATCATCATGTCCATGCTTGGCAAGAGGCACAAGATCAGATTTTGGCTGATGAACCATCTGCTGGGAATTATGCTCTTGCATATCCATGTCATGATCTAGAGAACACTACAAACCTCAAGGCTTCTATTACCTTCTAAAATGAAATGGCCCAATTGGCCACATCTAAAACAGTGTCTAGCAAATCTCCTCCATTTCAGCTCATAAACCAATGTTTGTAACCCGGGAACCTCAAAACGAATTTTGGTCAGGCGAGGTTTCCATGTATCCCAAAGCATGTAGGCCTTGTTCCTATTGTAGGAGGCCAACCGAGGCTCCACCAACACCTCACCAAGGGTTCTTAAAACCAAAGGAAGAAGTCGCCAAAGATGTGTAGGAAAATCAACCACCTCCACCCGAATTGGGGATGCTTGCCTAAGTACCTCCTGAAACTCAGCCATAGGCCTCCATGGGACCATATGTACTAGCTGACCATCCATGAACAAAGGAATACGTTGCATAATGTGAGCATGCACTTCCGGGGAACGAAAAGGACCTCAAAAAACCCCTTCGGTCCATCGTAGATCTCTTCAACAAGAGGGGCCTACACTTGCCCTGAAGCATCATCTTGACACACCTCAACACTAACAAGCATGGACTGCAGCCAAGCACAAATCCTAGTAATCAAAGGAGTCCTTCCCATACAGTAAAAGATGCCTGCCCTTTCATGGAAAGCAGCAATCTGCTGTAAGACCAGGTTAGTTCCCACGACAACAACCACATGATCCCCTTCCGGTAAAGAGGTCGCTTTACCCGCATCAGCATGAACATAATCTGACATAAGATTGTTGGCAGTGGCCAGCATAAACTGAAGCGACCTATCAGTCTAAGACCATGAAGCATGAACATCTTGTGGAAGCAAGTGCATGGCACATAAAACCGGTTCATCAACTGACATCTTACGACGTTTACCCATCTCATCCCCATCCATCAACTTCCCAGCATCTTCAGTCGATGAGTCACCATCCGATTCCGCCAAATCTTCGTCATCCCCATGCCCTATATGCTGGTCGAGAAAGGTCATATCAATACGATTTGACACCTACAGATTCACCATAACAGAACTTTATGCTGATTACAAGCTTTGTTCACAACCCTGACTGGCTGTCTCAAATCTGAACAGAATCGGTCTCCTTCTTCAAGCCCTCCGTGTGTATTGCACCCATTATGCTGTCAGACTATGAAGGACTGCACCTGTGCAACTTATGCAACAAAACCCTCATGATGTGCCTTCAAGCCCTTTATGCAGGTCATCAATTAAGCAGCCTGTCGCCTACAGAAAGTCATCAGTCACAGCTCCCGACCGACATGCCACTTCTTTGAGGGCACTATGGTGGGGTTGGGGTTTCCCCAAGCATGGATACGTGGGGTCTCAACACTTTACAGATTGGCCACCAGCATGGTTCTCATAGGTGGCAAGCGAGGGGAGGAGTTTTGACTAGAGAGATCGGTCCAGGGCTGCCCCCCTGGCCCCATACCTGTTCTTACTCTTAGCAGAGGCGATGTCACACTTCCTCAGGTCACGTGTGAGTGGGTTACGCAGCCTTCGGCTTCTAGTGAGAGAGGAGACGGAGCTGTTAGACTCAGAGTATGCAGATCATACAACAATCTACGTAGAGGATGATGAGTTGATGCTGGAGAGAGTGAGAGTGGCTCTTGAGGTGTTTTGTACTGCAAGGAGAGCGAAAATCAACTGGCGAAAGTCGTTTGGTTTCCTCATAGACCTCGACTCTAGCACGGAGTGGCGTGTTCACTTGGGATTTAGATGGGTGTGCAGAGGGCAGGCCGTCCATTACCTAGGGTTCCACGTGGGACTCGACATCACTCCCGCCCAACAGTTTCTTCCAGTCTTTGACTCTATTCAAAGGAAGCTGACCTATTGGAGTACCGCTCGCCTTTCCTAGAAGGCCGAGCCCTGGTGGTTAACTAGGTCCTCCTAGCGACAGCTTGGTACATCGCCTTGTGTTGGTGCTTCGCCTTGTCCTATATAGTACAACTTCACCGCCTAGTGCGAAACTTCCTCTGGGCTGGGACAAACAGCTCTAGGGATTCCCGGGCCAAGGTGGCGTGGGCAACCATCATCTCGCATCCATTAGAGAGAGGGCTTGGGATCATAGATCCACAGTCCCTGAGTATGGCCCTCTTGGGGAAGCTAGTAGTTCGCGGCCTCGCACTAGGAGAGCACCCCTGGAAGGTCCTATTGAAGGAGGGTCTCCAGAAGTGTAGACCGAGGCTTGGCGGTGACTAGAGGCCATCCCTGAGATGGATCTTCATGACAGCCTAGATCACCCCCCCCAAATCCCCCTTTCTACGCAATTTCCTTCATGTGTGGCTGGACCTTCGTAAGGCCCTAATCAAAAACCCCCTAGGTTGCCGAGAGGAGGTAGACCGCTAGCCGGTGATCTGGAACCCCCAAGTCAGAGATTGGGAGGGGGGTACAGATTGGGGAGTGCCCCCACATCCAATGGGCTGGGTGGGAGGCCAGCCCGACCGGCTCGTACCATCAAGTCATGGCGGGAGGTGTACAGGATAATGGACGAAGAGGTGTTGCAGCGGGCATCAGGTTGCCAAAGAGTTGAGTTGAGAATAGATAGACGTAGCAATACCTCAGGAGTGGCTTGCCCCCTCGAGACGAGAGATAGTAGTGCCCGAGGAGGTATGGGCCGCCAGGTTTTTACCAGTAGGTATCCCCCTACAGGTGGCAGGCCACTTTATCTTTAGAAATATCAGCCTCCATTAGATTTACCCATTCTGGCGTGACTTCATTACTAACCAGATCACAAATATATGTTCGAGCAGAGAGAACAACGTTAGAAAGAATCTCTTGCGAACCCAAAAAGGCCCTATAAAAGTCAACCGTCATATGAATAATAGAGGTAGGATCGGTCACCATATCATCTTGCCCATCCTTTGAGCGCACAATATTTTCCCTAGCATATTTTTGATGCAAACGAGCAAAGAATTGATGAGTTTGACAGTTGTTATCATGTAAAGCTTCAGCTCTGGCCAACTGTTTGTATTTTTCATATTCCTCTTCTTGAAGAGATTGGACCCTACCTTTAAGCCATTCAATGCATGTGAGCAAGGCATCATTGGAATCCCTAGTCATCTGACACAGAGACAAGGACTGAGCTAATAAGGACTGAGCATGCTGCAATTCAACTCAAAATGAGGAAGCATGCTGAATACCATATTGTAGGGAAAACGCTCGTGCATTATCCCTAAAAACCACCCATGCTTCCATCCCTCTAGATAGGACCCACGAGCTAAAAGAGGCTATCAATTGCTAAACACCTTTCAGAAACTGATTTTGCATAAAAAAAGATTGATTAAACCGAAGAGGCAAACGGGCAAGGAGAGCCTTAAATGCATGAACAGGTCTACGGCTCATTTCCAGGACCAAAGGGTAATGATCTGATAAAACATGCTGTTTTTCCATGCGCATATTGATGACTGCAAGAAGAAAAGAGTCACTTTGGCAGATGTATATCTTATCTAGTCTGGCCCAAGTGTTTGGATGCTGAAAAGAACGATAAATGTATCGAGCTTGTGATGCATACATCCAGGACCACATGTCCTGTTTCAAAGATGCCACTGCAACAGCATCCCAAGCCTGTCTCTTAGGACCATCCATAACCATGGGAAACGTCCTTCTTGCCTTCATTACGACTATGTTAGAAAAGCTGCTTAGGATCAGCCACTAGCTTCTAAATCGTTTGTTGACGGTGGTGGTCTTGCATTTCCATATTTGGGTCCATAGTGCATTGCCCGACAGCCATATTTTTGTCGCATTTCGAAATGAAATGGCCCAACTGGCCACATTTGAAATAGTGTCTTGCAAAAGTACCCCATTTCAACTCATACACCAACATTTGTAACCCTAGAGCCTCAAAACGAATCTTCGTCGAGCAAGGTTTCCCTATATTCCAAAACATACATGCCCTATTCAGATTGTGGGAAGCCAGCCCAAGATCCACCAAAACCTCCTCAATGGTTCTCAAAACGAGAGGGAGGAGTCTCTAGAGATGCGCAGGGAAATCCACCACCTCTACCCAAATTGGGCAAGTCTGTCTCAGCACCTCCTGAAACTCAGCCATGGGCCTCCAAGGGACCACATGAACTAGTTGCCCATCCACAAACAAAGGAATGCATTGCATAATAAGAGCATGTACTTCTGCTAAACAAAAAAGAAACTCAAATAACCCGTTCTTCCCATCATAAATCTCTTTCACTAGGGGGACCTCCAAACACCCTGAAACATCTTTGGAGCACTATTCAAAACTGGCAAGCATAGATTGCAGCCAAGCACGAATTTTGGTGATCAAAGGAACCCTTCCAGTAAAATAAAATATGGCTGCCCTCTCATGGAATGCAGCTATTTGTTGTAAAAACAGGTCGGTTCCCATGACTGCAACTACTTGATCCCCATCCGATAGTGCGTTAGCTTTATCCTCATTATAATGCACATAATCTAACATAAGATGATTGGTAGTGGCCAGCATGAACTGTAAAGATCCATCGGGCTGTGAACACGAAACATGAGCCTCTGGCTGAGACAAATTCGGGCCCAAGACCGGTTCTTCGACCAACATCTTACAACATTTACCCATCTCTTCACTATCTTGCAACGGCTCGAGTTCATCAACCGAGGAATCACCATCCGGATCGGCGAAGCCTTTGTCATTCCCTTGCCCAATCTGCTGATCGAGAAAGGCCATATCGATGCCATTAGATTGTAGAGCCAGAGTATCGGTTTCCATTTCATCGCTGGTAGGAGAAGTCATCCTTGCAGAATCAAATCGAAGGGACGAGTTGAAACGTAAAGGGAGTCTATCCAGCAACTGCATAAAAGGTGCAATGGGTTATGCAAGTATCTCAAGCTGGAGAGGGAAATGGTCCGACAAGGCATATTGCTGCAAGACTTTCATTTCCAGCATCTCGGGAAGAAAATCATCATACTGCATGATATACATTCGGTCCAACCGCAACCATGTAGTTGCATATTGTGCGGAATGAAAAGTAAACCCTATAGAGGAAGGGTGGAGCCAAGACCATAGATCTTGCTTAAGTACCTCAAGAGCAAAGGCATTCCACACCCGACTTTCCGGAGCATCCATCACCGAATGCCCCGAAGTGGACTGAGAAGAGTCAACACACATATTGAAATCCCCCATCAAAAAACCCCTTCTGCCAAGTGACATGGAGCTCTGCAAAGTCTTCCAAAGATCCCGTCGGGATGAAGGGTCATTCGGAGCATAGAGGCCCAGCAACCATAAGATCTCTCCTTCAAATAAAACTTCGATTACCACAAAACGGCCTTGAACATCATTTTTAATAAGAACAGGCTGGTATTTCTCATGGACAATCATAAGCACGCCAAAATAGTACATAGCATGTGTCCCTGCATAAAACAAGCGAAACCCATGGCAATCCACAACTTTTCCGGCTTCACAGTGACTCTTGTGCTCAACCGCACACAAGACATCCCACTGATTCTCATGCAAGACAGTCCACATGGCATGTTGCTTATGGCGAGAATAAATGCCTCGCACATTCCATGTGGCTATCTTCATATATCTTCAAAAAGAAAATCAGGAACGAGGCACCGCTTGCCTCGATTTAACCTTGTCTGCCAGAATATCAAGGACACCTTCATCCAGAAAATCAGCTAACACTGCAAAAGAATTCTGACGGCCCGCTTTAGAGGTAGATGGAATATCCATTGCCTTGGGAGTGGAACGGGGATAACAACGATCCCAGGGTGTAATCACATTACCTCTCGTATCAAACGCCAACTTAGCAGGTGGGCCCTTTGCACCGTCTGTATATACTTTGCTCGTAGACTGATTACGGGGGGCAGAAGGAACCATAGTACGTGCAGCATGCTGTGAAGAGAACATTTCTTTCCTGCGCATATACGTGCGCACGGAATCTTGTGAAACATTAGGCCCAGAATCAGCCAGGCCAGCATCCAACTTTTTACCTTTTTTTGGGTCGTGCCTCTAGCCAGTCATTGTTATGTGAATCCAAACCCAGGACCTGTTGTTTGCCTTTATCCAAAACATTAGGTGGCTGGGTGGCCTCCTGTGACAGAGCATCGAGCACCATGTCATCCATAGGCAGCACAACATGCGCATCTTCTGAAGGCGGTTGCCGCTCTGGGCATTCGGCCATAAAATGCCCCAATTTTCCACACGAAAAGTAGTGTCCTGCAAAGTTTCCCCATTTCAAGCGAAAGTGCAAAGGATGCATACCAGAGCAATTAAGGCGAAGCCACGCAGGCCTTTTCCTTGCAGTGTCCCATAACATACACAAACGGTTTCGATTCATGGCCCTTAGGCTTGGGGGAATCAGCATCGTTCCCACTACGGCCATGGCATCCTATAACAATGGCCAATAGACAGCCGGACAATTTTCCACTTCAACCCACACTAGGCATTCACGTTGAAGCAAGCGCTGAAAGTCTGCCATAGAGCGCCATGGCACAACATGGACCAAACAGCGATCAAAGAACAATGGCAGTTTGGATAGGAGCTCAGTCCGATGCTTCTCCGATTTCAGCAGCACCTCATAGAAGCCTCGGGGCTCAAGAAAGATCCCCTCAACACACTCCCCTTGTAGTAAATGGTGCAGCCACTGGCGAATATGGGAAAGCACTGGGATCTTGCTAGTGAAGAAGAGTATAACAGCACGGTCATAAAACACCGAAAAAGAGCGCAAGACAGTTTTCGGGTCCATCGTGGCTTCCAGAACTTCTTAAGTTCCGGAGTCAGAAAAAGTTTCATGATTATGCTGGACATAATCGCCAAGCAAAGTATTGGCAAACTCCAACAAATGTTCCCAATAAATCTCTTGCGAATCCCCAGAATCAGAGGCCACCTGCGCATAGGAACGTTCCTGATGACCCATTGTCTCGTCGGACGTATGCTTGGAGCATTTGCCCGCAGGCGGAAAGTCAAAACCGGGAGGCATCTCCTTTGTGCAAGGAACCATATCCTCCGGTTCCTCCGTATCAGAATCCGGACCAAGGGCTGCCACCGTCTCGTCGATGAAAGCCATATCCAGCCCAGCCATGTTTCTGTCCTCCCTCTCTATCTCTCACTCTCTTGCTCTCTCACAAACGCTCACTCACTCACTCAAACTCTCTCTCTCTCTCTCTCTCTCTCTCTCTCTCTCTCTCTCTCTCTCTCTCTGTGTGTAAAGGCAGGGCTGCTCTGTCTTCGTGCGCAAGTCGCAGAACCCAAGGGCGTAGGGTAAGGCTCGAACAGTGGATGCTAACTCTCGCTGGGATGAAGAAGAGATCTGTGCGCCCTGCAAAAATCTGCCACAGACCAGCTGTTACCTGGGGCGAGCACCACGGCGGTTGACAGGCGATGGCGGCGACTGACAGGCGGTGGCGGACAGGTCGAACAACGGGTGGGTCTGATGGCGAACAGGACCGACGAGCAGGCCTGATGGCAGGCAAGTCGGATGGCGAACAGGACGGACGGGCACCGACAACAACCAGGACCCGCTGGTCTGATGGCCGACAACGGGCAGGAGTGATGGCGGGCAGGGCCGATAGTCAAACAACCGACGGCAGGGCGGAACGAGCAGGAGGCGTCATCGCGACTTCTCCATCCTTAGCTCTCTCTCTCTCTCTCTCTCTCTCTCTCTCTCTCTCTCTCTCTCTCTCTCTCTCTCTCTCTCTCTCTCTCTCTCTCTCTCTCCCTCCCCAAGCTGTAAACTGATTGAATCCCTCCCTCCCCCTCTCTCTCTCTCTTTTTTTTTTTCGTAAAAGGTAATTGTATTAATTACGAAAAAAATACAAGATTACTTGATTACAAGATACATGACGACAATCTAAGCCATCATGTGAAGAGGTTCTAAGTACTACAAGTTACAACGTCATAGCAAAGACGCGGAGGAAATTGCCATATGCCAAGGTTGTAAGTCCTCCCTAGAGAGCAAATCAGAATGCTAGAGAAGATCTAACTGCCAATACAAGAGGCCCTTAAGCCTCGCAATATGCCGCTGAACATTATAGGCGGAGTCAAAAAGAAAAGCATTCCGAATGGTCCAATTATGCCAACAGCCCCAATATTGAAGAAAGTGATACATGAGCTTCATATGTGGCTGTGCCGGAGTGGGGTATTTGGGCTGCCCAAAAACCCAATCAAAGGGGTGCAGGGTGAAACCAACCACCCCTTGCCAAACAGCCGACAAAAATAACCAGACTTTCTTAGCGATGGGGCAAGAAATAAATCGGTGGCGGGCGGATTCCACAATAGTGGTGCAAAGGAAACAGTTGCCATTGGAGATTCGTCGCTTGGAAAGAGCTGAAGCAAGCGGAAGACCACCAATCATCACTCTCCAAAGAAAGACTTTATATTTGAAGGGTGTCTTATTCAACCAGCGTCTGTGCTGACATAAACTAGATCAATAAGACCTAGTAAAACCCTCTCTCGCACATAGTGATAATGCACCTCAATGTGCTTTGTTCTAGCATGATAGACTGGGTTATTTGCCAAGTGTATACTACTCATGTTGTCACAATAAATGACAACTGGCCCATCTGTAGACTGATGCATATCATAAAGTAGCTTATGCAACCAAGCTACCTCACATGCAGCCATTGCCCTCCACCATGATCGGGATTTACGCAATCCCCATAAAGCATTCGCTTTAGTAACTAGCCATTGATGATCTTTAATCAGAAGATGATAAACTTGGTTAGCAGAAGCTTTGCTTAAATTTAGCCGGCCTTGTACGTCCCAATCCTGCCAGGGATGATCGGAAGCAAGGGCAGGAAAGGGTTGTCTGCTCTGGAGCACCCTCAAAAGCTGTTCCCATAAAGGCCTATATCCACGAGGGGATCCTGAAAAGCCTCCTAGCTGTACGAAACGATATAAGCACATTGCGACTGGCAAGGGTGGCATCCGCAACTGAAGACAAGCCCAAACGTGCCATCTGGTTGACTTGTGGTCTAAGCTCATGTTTACCTTCCCATGAAAGTAAACGCGAGACTGCCAGCAATTCCAATTGAAAAGAGTTAGTAGCTAAGCGATCCTCCGCTGGATGCCACTGAGCCTTCTGGAGGACCAGTTTCCAGGAACATACCAAATGAGTAAGCAGCGATAAAGAAGAACTGGAGAACCGCGAATCAGCATTAAGAACATGCCACCAAGAACTCTGGATTTGGGTATTGCCATGCAGAAGCCCATGGCCCTCAAGGAAATAACGGGCTATATCGACCCCTGGATGATGATCCGAGCACATGGCGCGGAAAAGAGACCAACGGAGTGCTTGCATGTGAGTTTGGGCATCTAAAATAGCTCCGCCACCCATGCGTTTGGGGGTGCACGCATGCGACCAAGAGATCCAGGAGATACCTACATGCAATGAGTCCTTCTTCCATAGCATGAAACGAATAGACTGAGTAAGAGCATTCACAGTCGTAGTAGTCCAGGGCAACAATGGCAAGAAATATGTGAGCATTGGCAACATAATTGTCTGGGCTACTTTGACGCAAACATGGAAGGACCAGGCCTGAGACTTCCAATACATAAACTTAGCCACCATTTTCTGAGAAATCCACTGCAGAAGCTGCTTTGGAGGAACATCAACACCCAAAGGGTATCCAAGATGCCTGACAATGGAGCCACGAGGAACAACCAGACCCTGCCAGTCCAAGGACTGCAAATCCGACTCCGTGCAGCTGAGAATGGCTGATTTGAGTGCATTGATACGAAGGCCGGATGCCTGACCAAAGAGACCCTAAACATCCAATGCTTTTCGAAGGTTATCCTTGTCCGCACGCAAAATCATAAAGCTATCATCCGCTAGGGATTGGCTAATGAAGTGCTGTCCTGTAGGAAACGACAGTCCGGCCAACTGAGAAGAGACTGCCATATGAGATAACATCGAAAGAACTGGATGTGTCGCAAGGGCAAAGAATAGAGGGCTCAAAGGGCACCCCTGTCTGACAGAGCGGGCAAGGAAAAATGGCTCAGAAACACCTCCGTTCAGCATGACTCGCGAAGACGCCGCAACACTAATGGTGTAGATTAGACGAGACATCCGAGCACCAAAGCCCATAGCAGACATAAGTTCAGCAATGAAAGACCAGTCCAGATAGTCAAAAGCCTTTTTCAGGTCCAGTTGAATCAGTACTACCTCCTGATTAGAATGCCTTGCATAATCAATTGCCAGTTGAGCATTCAATACATTGTGCAAAATATTTTGGCCCTTAATGAAACCATACTGGAGAGGGTGCACAATGGTAGGGAGATGCTTATGGAGCTGATTCGCCATTACTTTGGAAAAGATTTTGTACATTGAACCCATCAAAGAAATTGGGCGCCACTGTGTCAACGTAGATGGCGAAGGAACTTTTGGAAGCAGTTTAATAAGTCCTTCTTTCCATGAGGAAGGCCTGATCCCTGTTTCCCACACCAGCTGAAACAAAGCCTGCAATGGTTTCGCCAGTTGGGTAGCAAAAGCTTCAAAGAACTCATTGGTGAGACCATCCCAACCCGGACTTTTATCCTTGGGCAAGTGTAACAAGACGTCCATAACCTGTGCCTCACAAATATTTGACTCCATAGTAGCTTGCATGTCCTACGGAAGCTGATTGTGGACGAGGTCATAAAAAGCCGAATGGGCTTGAGTAATTTGGGCTGAAGGTGGAGAAGTGGAACCGAGAAGGTCGCGGAAATAATTCCTGCACATATGCACAATAGTCTGCGGATCCAAGAAAAGGTGGCCTTCTGCATCCTCGAGTCTGGTCATATTCTCTCGAGCAGGAGAGGCGTGGAGATCTCGAAAGAACTTATGGGTCTGACACGCACTATCTTGCAAAGTCTACGTCAGATGTTGCAATTTGGCCTGCTGATATGATTTCAACTGGAACTCTTTAATAAGATCAGCCACCCGCATGGCCAGTGCGAGCAGAAATGCATCATCCGGAGTGTCCACCAGCAGAGAACCAACCAAAACCAGCAGGTCCTCCATTGCCTGTCGACGCCGCCGACAAAGAGAGGCATGATAGATCCCATATTGCCGAGCAACCCGCTGCACATTAGAGAGCAATCTTTCAAATGACGCAGTGCCCCGAGAGGAGAAGTCCAAGAAGAATCTGTCAATCAATTGCTGCATATAGCCCTGAAAGATTGCATGCTTCAAGTAAGACGAGTTGAAACGCAAAGGGAGTCTCTCCAAAAATTGCTTGAAAGGTGCAATGGGTTGTGCAAGCAGCTCGAGCTGCAGAGGAAAATGGTCCAACAAGGCATATTGCTGCAACACTTTTATTTCGAGCATCTCGGGAAGAAAATCATCATTCTGCATGATATATATACAGTTCAACCGCGACCATGTTGTTGCATACTGGGCAGAATGGAAAGTAAACCCTGTAGAAGACGGGTGTAGCCAGGACCAGAGATCTTACTTAAGAACAGCAAGAGCCAACTCATGCCACATACGACTTTCTGGCGCATCCATTACTGAATGCTCTGATGTGGACTGGGAAGAATCAACACACATATTGAAATCCCCCATGAAAAAGCCCCGTCTGCCAAGTGACAAGGAGGTCTGCAAAGTCTGCCAAAGCTCCCGACGAGATATTGAATCATTCGGAGCATAGAGGCCAAGTAACCATAAGATTTCCCCTTCGAATAAAATTTCAATCACCAAAAAGCAGCCATGAACATCATTTTTAATAAGAACAGGCTGATATTTGTCATGTACAATCATGAGCACACCCGAATAATGCATGGCCTGTGTCCCTGCATAGAGCAAACGAAAGCCATGGCAATCCACAACTTTTCCGGCTTCACCATGACTTGTGCTCAACAACGCACAGGACATCCCACTGATTCTCATACAATACAGTCCACATGGCATGTTGCTTGTGTCGAGAACAAATTCCTCACACATTCCATGTGGCTATTTTCATGTGTATTCAAAACAAAATCAGGTACGAGGCACAACTTGCCTCGATTTGACTTCGTCGGCGAGAATGTCCAGGACTCCCTCGTCCAAGAAATCCGCCAACACCGCAAAAGAGTTCTGAGGACCAGATTTGGAAGTAGACGGCATATCTGCTGGCTTGGGGTTGGAACGGGGATAATGACGGTCCCACGGGGTAATGACGTTGCCTCTGGTATCAAAAGCCAGCTTAGCAGGTGGACCCTTTGGACGATCCGAATACATTTTCCTGGCGGTCTGAGGACGGGGGGGTAGAGGAAACCATAGCACGAGCAGAGCGCTCGGAAGACAACATTTCCTTCCTACACATATATGTACGCATGGAATCTTGTGAGGTAGTAGGCACAGTATTCTCCATGCTAGCAACAACCCTTTTGCCTTTTTTTGCACGTACTTCAACCCAATCAGTGGCACGGGAATCCAGACCCGAAACCTGTTGTTTACCTTTGGCCAGAACTTGAGGTGGGTGGATAGTGTCCAGTGACAGAGCATCACACACCATATCTTCCATGGGCGGCGCAACATGGCCAACATCTGAAGTGTGTTGCTGCTCCGGGCATTCGGCCATAAAATGCCCCAACTGTCCACAGGAAAAGCAATGTCCTGCAAAATTGCCCCATTTCAAACGAAAGTGTAACGGATGCATGCCTTAGCAATTGAGACGTAACCAAGCAGGCCTTTTCCTTGCAGTGTCCCATAACATACACAAGCGGTTGTGATTCACAGCCCTGAGACTGGGAGGGACCAGAACAGTGCCCACAGCGGCCATAGCATCCTTCAATAGTGGCCAATAAATAGCCAGACAATTTTCCACTTCTACCCACACAGGGCATTCACGTTGCAGCAGACGTTGAAAATCTACCATTGGGCGCCATGGAACCACATGAACCAACCGGCGATCAAAAAACAAAGGCAGTTTAGACAGGAGAGCAGCACGGTGCGTCTCAGATTTCAACAGGACCTCAAAAAAACCTCGGGACCCAACAAAAATCTCTTCAACACATTCCCCTTGTAGCAGACTCTGCAGCCACTGGCGAATACGGGAAAGTAGCGAGATTCGACCAGTGAAGAAGAGTATGACAGCGCGATCATAAAACACTAAAAAGGAGCGTAGGACAGTTTTTGGGTCCACGGTGGCTTTCAGAACATTGTCAGGTGCACAGTTAGAAAAGACTTCCTGATTATGTTGAACATAATCGCCAAGCAGAGTGTTGGCAAATTCTAGCAAATGCTCCCAGTCAACATCCTGAGAGTCCACAGAATCCAAAGCAACCTGAGAATAGGAACGATCCTGATGAAGACCTATCTCTTCCGAAGTATGCTTGGTACGTTTACCCGCAGGCTGGATGTCAGGACCAAGGGACATCTCTTCGGTGCACGGAACCATATCCTCAGGTTCCTCAGTATCAGAATCCAGGCCAAGTGCTCCCACCGTTTGGTCTATGAAATCCAGATCCAAACCAGCCATCGTGTATCACAATCTGATCTCGAAGGAGGATTGACGCACGGTGGATAGCGGGAAACGCAACCTTGTCCTCCGCAGTCGCAACCTGTCCCAAGAGGGCGCGCGGCAGGGCACAACCCTAACAGTGCAGGGGCAGGAGGGTGGAGCACACGGCGGGCAGTCGATGACAGAGGGGGACAGTCGGAGTCGCAGGGCAGCGGCCAGGCGGCAACCGAAACCGTAACGCGCAGGGCAAAAGGACGAAGCGCAGGCGAAACGCAGGTGCAGAGCTTCAGAGACAGGCGACAGTGCAGGCGGCGGGGCAGGCGACGGGGCAAGCAACGTGATAGGCGAGGGGCGTCACGAGCAGACGATGGAGCAGGCGATGGGCAGGCGAGGGGCGTCAGGAGCAGGCGGGACTGCAAACGTGCAGGCGGGACTGCAGATGGGCAGGCGAGGGGCATCAGGAGCAGACGACGAGCAGGTGACCGGCTCTCTCTCTCTCTCTCTCTCTCTCTCTCGCTCTATGTGCACATTCGAACCTGGGTCGAGGCGCTGCCCTAGACGAGCAGGAGGTGCAGGGAAGATCGCGGCAGCAGGAAACGTCCCGTCACGAGCAGAGTCACCATCGCTCCTCCTCTCTTCTCTCTCTCTCTCTCTCTCTCTTTTTGACAACCGAGCCCCCACAGGAGGAAAGGAGCACACGACAAATCAATCTGTGTGTGCAGCGTGGCCAAACGTTCTAGGGCAGGGGGTCAACGTTGAAAGTTCCAGCTCAATCTGATGGCGTGTGTAGGTCCACCCAATGGTAGGAAAGACAAGACGCAAGCTAGATGGCACTAGGGCCTTGACACGCAAGTGACGAGGGGCAGAAGGTCGACGCTGCCAGTCCTTGCTCTATCTGACAGTTAGCGTAGGTCCTCTTACTCGGACGTAGAGCAAGGCACCGCAGGAAAGTCTGGTCGCATGACTGTTTGCACTGCAAGTTGATGACTGATTGTAGGTGTGTTGAGGCAGGGCTTGAACAGTGCAAAAAACAGACCATACGCAGGACACACGGGGGAGCTCAAGCAGCACTTGAAGCAAATTCGCACACCCGCTAGTCAAGGGAAGCACAAGCGCTGACAGGGGGATCATGTCCACAGTTCCGCCATTCTCTCTCTCTCTCTCTCTCTCTCTCTCTCTCTCCTTGTAATGAGTAGTTTATATTATATCAAATCACAAAAGGCATACAAAAGTCAGATCGCAGGAAAGATACAAAAGTCATGGCGAAGATGTAGAAGAGATTGTTGTATACCAAGGAGCTAAATTCTCCATAGGTAGAAGATCAACATGCTGCACAAGATCTAACTGCTAGTGTAGAAGACCCTTGAGTCTAGCAATGTGTCCCCAGACACTTGTGGCGAAGTCAAAGACAAAAACATTCCAAGTGAGCCAAATATACCAACAACCCTAAATCTGAAAAATGGAACAAGATCTTCATACGTGGCTGTGCCAAGGTGAAGTATTTTGCCCTCGCAAAAACTCAATCGAAAGGGTGTAGAAATGGGTCAACAATAGCTCGCCAAATATTTGACAAGAGAGTCCATATTTTCTTTGCCAAAGGGCATGAACTAAATCTATAATGCGAAGATTCCACACTGGTTGTACAAAAAAAGTAGTTGCCATTTGAAATTCGGCGCTTTGAAAGGGCCAAAGCAAGGGAAAGCCCACCAATGATCAATCTCCAAAGAGCAAGCTTGGATTTAAATGGGGTCTTGTTCAACCATTCTTCCATCACTATCATTTTCCACCAAGCCTTAGATTTATACATACCCCAAATTGCACTGGCTTTAGTAACCGCTAGTGATTGTCCTTAATCAAGAGACGATACACCTCGTTTGCCGGAGCCTTTTGAAAATTAAGATGCTTAGCAAGATCCCAATCTTGCAAAGGAAAATTAGATAAGTGGAGGAAAGAGCTGTCTATGCTGCACCACCCTTTCAATCCGTCCCCATAAGTCCTAGTATCCATGAGAAATCTGGAAGAGTCTCTTGATGGTATGGAAGGACATCAACACCCCTTGGCTCATCAAAGTGGCATTAGCATAGCCACTACCGGCAATCACACCTGAAAGCAATTTGTTGCCAAACGATCCTCTGTAAGATAGATACCAATAGACCTTCTAAAGAGTTAGCCACCAAGAATAGACTAAATGATTCACCAAAAGGGAGAAGGATGTGGAAAAGTGGACATTAGAATTAAGAACATGCCACCTTAATACCTATGTGCTGGCACTACCATGTACGTCTTACCTCAGTATTTTGAGAAGAAGCAGACTATAAAGACCCAAGGATGATAATCACTACATGTTGCTTTGAAGAGAGACCAACGAAGTACCACCATATGGGTCTGTGCATTCAAAATCGCCCAACCACCCATGCTCTTTCGAGTGTAGACATAGCTCCAAGAAATCCAAGAGATGCATGATGCAAGGAGTCCTTTTTCCACAACATGAAACGGATGTGTTTGGTAAGAGCAGTCAAGGAAGTAGTATTCCGAGGTTGAAGTGGCAAAAAGTAAGTGTGGGTAGCATCATGGCTTGTGCCGCCTTGAGGCGTACATGAAAGGGCCAAAGCCTATGTTTTCCAATAAACAAATTTACCCTCCATCTTTCGGGAGCTCCATTCCAACAAATGTTTTGACTCAACATATTGACTCAATATGTGTCTTGATGCATCATGGTCTACCTCTGAGCATTCGGTGATGGATGCTCCTAAGAGTTATGTCTAGCATGAGCTTGCTTTGGATGTTCTTAAACAAGATCTTTGGTCCTACCTTAGTCCATCTTATCCAAGATTCATTTTCATTTGGCACAAAATATAGCTACATGGTCTAGATTGGATTGTGTCTATGCCATACATGATGATGCCTTCACACCAGGAATCTTGGACATGTAAGTCTTGCAATGCTCATAGTTGCATTCATACTACGTATCGACTGGTTTGCTCCATACGGTTCGTACCATGCGTGTCCATACTAATTCATACCAAAAAATGGCTATTTATTGCCCATGAAGACTAGAACGTACAATATCTTCTAGCTTCCAAGCCTTATGTTTACTATCATTATTTCAAGCCTCTCACTCTCTGTCTTCCAACTTCCAAGATGAATACGCAATTCCAAGCCCCCCCCCCCACCCTCTCTCTCTCTTTTTGTGGACCAGTAATCAAGTGCTTACTCTAGTGGTAAGGCAGTTGTTTTTATTAACCCACTAAATCAGGTTCCATTCTCCCTTTTTGTAACACCCATACCAAATGATTGTGCAAGCTGTAGGAGTTGAACCGAAGACCTTTTGGTCACCACCCTATTTAACTTAACCAATTGAGATATACCCTCTCTCTCTCTCTCTCTTCGCCGCCACCCCCCCCCCCACCCCGGTGCAAAAAAAGAAAGTTGCCAAGCCCCCCTCTCTTTTTCTCCTAAACGAGTGTATATCAATGTATGAAATGTTTACATTAGGCCTTCAAGCCATCCAAAACAGAAAGTATAACAGTCTTGCATCGTGCCTTCTCGCCAACCATGAAAATCCTATGAAGCACAAGTCAAAGCCAAACAACTACTATAAAATATGGCTCTCTCTTTCATAGATCTGGATCTGTCCATCCTCCCGCTTCCCTCGAGAGAGTAGTTTTAGTTATTTAATTACCTACCACTTTAGGTTCAACATATAAAATCATCTTCCTTGAATTATCTCCTGATACAAATTCGTTACATGCCCTTAATTCGCGACACAAAAACAAAGTAAACCAATTCCTTTTGAATAGTTCATTTCAGAAAAATAATGACCTTTACAATGTTTTCTATTCAAAATATTATTCTCTCCAAGTTTCGTTCCCCAACTTGTATTGGAACTTCTAGACAAAATTTGGAAATTGAAGGGTAGTTTGCAGTTTGGGTAAACCACGGTATCCACGCGGGATCCTGAAAAGTCTTCTAGCAGTCCGAAACGATGCGAGGACATTGCGAGTGGCAAGGGTAGCATCGGCAATCGAAGTCACACCTAAACGGGCCATGCGGTTAAATCTCGGTCTGAGCTGATGTTTGTCTTCCCATGAAAGTAATCTCGATACTGCCAACAATTCCAGCTGAAAGGAGTTAGTCTGCAAGCGATCCCCCACTGGATGCCAACGGGCCTTTTGGAGCACCACTTTCCAAAAGCCGACCAAGTGAAGTAACAGAGAGGAAGAGGGATTGGAAAATCGAGAGTCAGCATTAAGGACATGCCACCAGGAGGCCCGAAGTCGTGTATTACCATGGCGTAGCCCACTGTCCTCAAGAAAATAACGGGCTATAATGGTCCACGGGTGATGATCCACACACATGGCACGAAAAAGAGACCAACGAAGAGCCAGCATATGAGTTTCTGCATCCAAAATAGCTCCACCACCCATGCATTTAGGGGTACATGTATGTGACCATGAAATCCACGAAATACCTGCCTGCAGTGAATCCTTCTTCCATAGCATGAAACGAATGGGATGAGTGAGAGCCTTCAAAGTAGTAGGCATCCACGGCAACAATGGCAGGAAATACGTTAGCATTGGTAGCATAATTGTCTGAGCCACTTTGAGGCAGACATGGAATGGCCACGCTTGCGACTTCCAATACATAAACTTCACCGCCAGTTTTTGTGAAATCCACTCCAGTAGGTCCTTTGGCCGTACATCCACCCCTAATGGGTATCCAAGATGCCTAACAATAGAGCCACGGGAAACCACCTGGCCCTGCCAGTCTAATGACTGTAAATCAGGCTCCGTGCAACTAAGTATGGCTGACTTAAAGGCATTGATGCGAAGACCAGAGGCCTGACCAAAGAGCATCCAAACATCTAATGGCTTTCGAATGTTGTCCCTGTCCGCCCGCAAAATCATAAAGGTGTCATCAACCAAAGATTGGCTAATGAAGTGCTGCCCCAAAGGAAGAGACAATCCTGCCAGCTGAGCAGAAGCCGCCATTGAGGATAACATTGAAAGGACCAGGTGAGTCGCCAGGGCAAAGAAGAGAGGGCTCAAAGGGCAACCATATCTGACCGAGCGTGGAAGGACAAATGGCTCTGTAACCCCACCATTGAGCATAACTCTTGAAGAAGCCGCAGCACTAATGGTGTAGATCAATCGGGACATCCGAGTACCAAAACCCATAGCAGACATAAGATCTGCAATGAAAGACCAGTCCACATAGTCAAAAGCCTTTTCCAAGTCCAATTGAATCAATACCACTTCTTGACTGGAGTGCCACGCATAGTCAATAGCCATTTGCACATTTAAGATATTATGCAGAATGTTGCGGCCCTTTATGAAACCATATTGGAGAAGATGCACAATAGTTGGAAGGTACTTGTGAAGCCGATTCACGAGCACTTTGGAGAAGATTTTATACATCAAGCCCATCAAAGAAATTGACTCCAGTGTTGCAGCATTGACGGCGAAGGGACCTTTGGAATCAGTTTGATAAGGCCTTCTTTCCATGAGGAAGGCATGACCCCTGTTTCCCAAACCTGCTGAAACATAACCGCCAATGGCTTTACCAGCTGCGTGGCCGAGTTCTCAAAGAATTCATTAGTGAGACCATCCCAACCAGGACTTTTATCCTTAGGCAGGTGTAACAAAACATCCATAACCTCCTCCTCGCAAATATCCGCCTCCAAGGTGGCTTGCATATCAAGTGGAACCTGCTGGTGGACCAGATGATAGAAGACCGAGCGGGCATGCGTAACCTGGCTAGAAGGCGAGGGAGAAGAACCAAGAAGTTCAATAAAATAATTTCTGCACATGTTGACAATGGTCTGCGGATCAGTGACCATGCGACCTTCCGAATCCTGGAGTCTAGTCATATTTTCGCAAGCAGGAGAAGCATGCAAGGCGCGAAAGAACTTATGAGACTGGCAGGCACTATCTTGCAATGTGTCAATCAAGTTATGCAGCTTGGCCTACTGATAAGATTTCAACTGAAACATTTGAATAAGATGGGCCAAACGCATGTCCAATGACAGCAGAAAATCATCATCTGGGGTATCCACGAGCAACGAACGGACCAAAGCCAGTAAGTCCTCTGCTGCATGTCGACGTCGCCGACAAAGAGAGGCATGATGGATCCCATACTGCCGAGCAACCCGCTGCACATTAGAGAGCAGCCGTGCAAATGAAGCCAAGCCCTCACAGGCGAAGTCCAATAAAAACCTCTCCATCAATTGCTGCATATAGCCCTGAAAAATTGGATGCTTCAAATAAGAGGAGTTGAAATGTAAAGGGAGCCTATCCAGCAACTGCATAAAAGGTGCAATAGGTTGTGCCCGCATCTCAAGCTGGAGGGGGAAATGGTCCAACAATGCATATTGCTGCAAGACCTTCATTTCCAACATCTCGGGAAGAAAATCATCCCCCTGCATGATATACATTCGGTCCAACCGCGACCAAGTAGTTGCATATTGTGCGGAATGAAAAGTAAATCCTGAAAAAGAAGGGTGAAGCCACGACCAAAGATCTTGCTTAAGTACGCGCAAAGCAAAGGAATTCCACACCCGGCTTTCCGGCGCATCCATTACCGAATGCCCTGAAGTGGACTGAGAAGAGTCGACACACATATTGAAATCTCCCATCAAAAACCCCCTTCGGCCAAGTGACATCGAGCCCTGCAAAGTCGACCAAAGATCCCATCGGGATGCGGGATCATTCGGAGCATAGAGGCCCAGCAACCATAAAATCTCTCCTTCAAATAAGACTTCGATTACCAGAAAGCGGCCCTGTACATCATTTTTAACAAGAACAGGCTGGTATTTCTCATGGACAATCATCAGCACGCCCGAATAGTGCGTAGCATGTGTCCCTGCATAAAACAGATGGAATCCATGACAATCCACAACTTTTCATGCTTCACCGTGACTTTTGTGCTCAACTGCACACAATACATCCCACTGGTTCTCATGCAAGACAGTCCACATGGCATGTTTCTTATGGCGAGAGCAAATGCCTCGCACATTCCACGTGGCTATCTTCATATATCTTCAAAAAAAGGAAGTCAGAAACGAGGCGCCCGTTGCCTCGATTTCACCTTTTCCACGAGAGCATCCAGGACACCCTCATCCAGAAAATCAGCCAATACTGCAAACGAATTCTGGCGACCTGCTTTAGAGGTAGAAGGAAAATCCACTGCCTTGGGAGTGGGGCGGGGATAATGCCGATCCCAGGGTGTAATCACATTATCTTTTGTATCAAACGCCAGCTTAGCAGGTGGGCCCTTGGGACCGTCTGTATAGACTTTCCTTGTAGACTGATTACGGGGGGCAGATGGGGCCATAGTACGCGCAGCATGCGGTGAAGTGAACATTTCTTTCTTGCGCATATACGTGCGCACGGAATCCTGTGAAGCATTAGGCCCAGGATCCGCCAGGCCTGCATCCAACTTTTTACCTTTTTTTTTACGTGCCTCAATCCAATCAGTGCTACGGGAATCCAAACCCAGGACCTGTTGTTTGCCTTTATCCACGACATTAGGTGGCTGAAGTGCCTCCTGTGCCGGGGCATCAAGCACCATGTCATCCTTAGGCAGCAGCACATGCGCATCCTCGGAAAACGGTTGTCTTTCGGGGCATTCGGCCATAAAATGCCCCAATTAACCACATGAAAAGCAGTGTCCTGCAAAGTTGCCCCATTTCAAGCGAAAATGCAAAGGATGCATGCCAAAACAATTGAGGCGAAGCCACGCAGGCCTTTTCCTGGCCGTGTCCCATAACATGCATAAACGGTTTCGATTCATAGCCCTGAGGCTTGGGGAAACCAACACTGTTCCCAAAACTGCCATCGCATCCTTCAACAATGGCCAATAGACCGCCGAACAATTTTCCACTTCCACCCACACCGGGCATTCTCGTTGAAGCAGACGCTGGAAGTCTCACATAGGGCGCCATGGTACAACATGGACCAAGTGGCGATCAAAGAATAATGGCAACTTGGACAGGAGATTAGCTCGATGTGTTTCCGATTTCAACAGTACCTCATAAAAGCCGCGAGGTCCAAGGAAGATCTCCTCAACACACTCCCCTTGCAATAAATGGTGCATCCACTAGCGAATATGTGAAAGCACTGCGATCCTGTCAATGAAGAAAAGTATAACGGCACGGTCATAAAACACCGAAAAATACCGCAAGACTGATTTCGGGTCAACCGTGGCTTCCAGCACGTCATCAGTTCCCGCGTCAGAAAAAGTTTCATTATATGCTGGACATAATCGCCAAGCAGAGTATTGGCAAAGTCCAACAAATGCTCCCAGTCAATCTCCTGCGAATCCACAGGATCAGAGGCAACCTGCGCATAGGAACGTTCCTGAGGACCCATTGGCTCGTAAGAAGTATGCTTGGAGCGTTTGCCCACAGGCGGCAGTTCAGAACCCGGAGGCATCTCCTCCGTGCACAGCACCATATCCAGGCCAGCCATACTGTTGTCTTCTCTCTCTGTATTATGCTTACGGGAGTTTGGTGCGGGTCGCCTCTCTTTTTTTTTTTCATAAAAGGTAATTGTATTAATTACGAAAAAAATACAAGATTACTTGATTACAAGATAGATGACGACAATCCAAGCCATCATGTGAAGAGGTGCTAAGTACTACAAGTTACAATTTCATGGCAAGGATGCGGAGGAAATTGCCATATGCCAAGGACGGAAGTCCTCCGTAGAGAGCAAATCAGAACGATGGAGAAGAGCTAACTGCCAATACAAGAGGCCCTTAAGCCTCACAATATGCCGCTGAACATTATGGGCGGAGTCAAACAGAAAAGCATTCCGAATGGTCCAGTTATGCCAACAGCCCCAGTATCGAAGAAAGTGATACATGAGCTTCATATGTGGCTGTGCCGGAGTAGGGTATTTGGGCTGGCCCAAAACCCAATCAAAGGGGCGTACTGTGATACCAACCACCCCTCGCCAAACGACTGACCAAAATAACCAGACTTTCTTAGCGACGGGGCAAGAAATAAATCGGTGGCGGGCGGATTCCATAGTAGTGGTGCAAAACAAACAGGTGCCATTGGAGATTCGTCGCTTGGAAAGAGCCGAAGCAAGCGGAAGACCCCCAATCATCACTCTCCAAAGAAAGACTTTCTATTTAAAGGGTGTCTTGTTGACCCAGCCCTCCATCACAGTTGCCCTCCACCATGACCGGGATTTACGCAATCCCCATAAAGCATTCGCTTTAGTAACTAGCCATTGATTATCTTTAATCAGAAGATGATACACTTGGTTAGCAGAATCTTTGCTCAAATGCAGCCGGCCTTGTAGGTCCCAATCCTGCCAGGGATGATCCAAAGCAAGAGCAGGAAAGGGTTGTCTGCTCTGGAGCACCGTCAAAAGCTGTTCCCATAAAGGCCTATATCCACGAGGGATCCTGAAAAGCCTCCTAGCAGTACGAAACGATATAAGCACATTGCGACTGGCAAGGGTGGCATCCGCAACTGAAGACAAGCCCAAACGTGCCATCCGGTTGAATTGTGGTCGAAGCTCATGTTTACCTTCCCACGAAAGTAAACGCGAGACTCCCAGTAATTCCAATTGAAAAGAGTTAGTAGCCAGGCGATCCTCCGTTGGGTGCCACTGAGCCTTTTGAAGGACGTGTTTCCAGGAACACACCAAATGAGTAAGCAACGATGAAGAAGAACTGGAAAACTGCGAATCAGCATTAAGAACGTGCCACCAAGAACTCCGGAGTTGGGTATTGCCATGCCGAAGCCCATGGCCCTCGAGGAAATAACGGGCGATAGCGACCCACGGATGATGATCATCCGAGCACATGGCGCGGAAAAGGGACCAACGGAGTGCCTGCATGTGAGTTTGGGCATCTAAAATAGCTCCGCCACCCATGCATTTGGGGGTGCACACATGCGACCACGAGATCCAGGAAATACCTGCATGCAATGAGTCCTTCTTCCATAGCATGAAGCGAATAGACTGAGTGAGAGCATTCAGAGTCGTAGGAGTCCAGGGCAACAATGGCAAGAAATATGTGAGCATTGGCAACATAATTATCTGGGCTACTTTGAGGCGAACATGAAAAGGCCAGGCCTGAGACTTCCAATGCATAAACTTGGCCACCATTTTCTGAGAAATCCACTGCAGAAGCTGCTTTGGGGGAACATCAACACCCAAAGGGTATCCAAGATGCCTGACAATGGAACCTCGAGGAACAACCAGACCCTGCCAGTCCAAGGACTACAAATCCGACTCCGTGCAGATTAGAATGGCTGATTTGAGCGCATTGATATGAAGGCCTGACGCCTGACCAAAGAGACCCCAAATATCCAATGCTTTTCGAAGGTTATCCTTGTCCACACGCAAAATCATAAAAGTATCATCCCCCAGGGATTGGCTAATGAAGTGTTGTCCTGTAGGAAGCGACAGTCCGGCCAACTGGGAAGAGGCGGCCATATGTGATAACATGGAAAGAACTGGATGTGTCGCAAGGGCAAAGAATAAAGGGCTCAAAGGGCACCCCTGTCTGACAGAACGGGCAAGGACAAATGGCTCAGTAACACCTCCGTTCAGCATGACTCGCGAAGACGCCGCAGCACTAATGGTGTAGATCAGACGAGACATCCGAGCACCAAAGCCCATAGCAGACATAAGGTCAGCAACGAAAGACCAGTCCAGATAGTCAAAAGCCTTTTCCAGGTCCAGTTGAATCAGTACCACCTCCTGATTAGAATGTCGGGCATAATCAATGGCCAATTGGGCATTCAAAACATTGTGTAGAATATTTCGGCCCTTAATGAAACCATACTGGAGAGGGTGCACAAGGGCAGGGAGATGCTTATGGAGCCGATTCGCCATTACTTTGGAAAAGATTTTGTACATTGAACCCATCAAAGAAATGGGCCGCCACTGTGTTAACTTAGATGGCGAAGGAACTTTTGGAAGCAGTTTAATAAGTCCTTGTTTCCATGAGGGAGGCATGATCCCCGTTTCCCACACCTGCTGAAACAAAGCCTGCAATGGTTTCGCCAGTTGGGTAGCGAAAGCTTCAAAAAACTCATTGGTGAGGCCATCCCAACCCGGACTTTTATCTTTGGGCAAGTGTAACAAGACATCCATAACCTCTGCTTCACCAATATCTGACTCCACAGTAGCTTGCATGTCCTGCGGAAGCTGATTGAGGACCAGGTCATAAAAAACCGAACAGGCCTGAGTAATTTGGGCTGAAGTTGGAGAAGCGGAACCGAGAAGGTCACGGAAATAATTCCTGCACATATGCACAATAGTCTGTGGATCCAGGATAAGGTGGCCTTGTGCATCCTCGAGTCTCGTCATATTCTCTCGAGCAGGAGAGGCATGGAGAGCTCGAAAGAACTTATGGGTCTGACATGCACTATCTTGCAAAGTCTCTGTCAGATGTTGCAATTTGGCCTACTGATACAATTTTGACTGGAATTCTTTAATAAGATCGGCCACGCGCATGGCCAGTGCAAGTAGAAATGCATCATCCGGAGTGTCCACCAGCATGGAGCGAACCAAAAGCAGCAGGTCCTCCGCTGCCTGTCGACGGCGCCGACAAAGAGAGGCATGATAGATCCCATATTGCCGAGCAACCTGCTGCACATTAGAGAGCAATCTTTCAAATGACACAGTGCCCTGAGAGGAAAAGTCCAAGAAGAATCTGTCAAGCAATTGCTGCATATAGCCCTGAAAAAGTGTATGCTTTAAGTAGGACGAGTTGAAACGCAAAGGGAGTCTCTCCAGAAATTGCTTGAAAGGGGCAATGGGTTGTGCAAGCAACTCGAACTGCAGAGGGAAATGGTCCGACAAGACATATTGCTGCAATACTTTTATTTCGAGCATCTCAGGCAGAAAATCATCATTCTGCATGATATATATACGGTCCAACCGCGACCATGTTGTGGCATACTGGGCCGAATGGAAAGTAAAGCCTGGAGAAGACGGGTGTAGCCAGGACCAAAGATCTTGCTTAAGAACAGCAAGAGCCAACTCTTGCCACATACGACTTTCCGGCGCATCCATGACCGAGTGCTCCGATGTAGACTAGGAAGAATCAACACACATATTGAAATCCCCCATGAAGAAGCCCCGTCTGCCAAGTGACAAGGAAGTCTGCAAAGTCTGCCAAAGCTCCCGGCGAGATAACGAATCATTCGGAGTATAGAGGCCAAGCAACCAGAGGATTTCCCCTTCGAATAAGATTTCAACCACCAAAAAGCGGCCATGAACATCATTTTTAATAAGAACAGGCTGATATTTGGCATGAACAATCATGAGCACACCCGAATAATGCATGGCCTGTGTTCCTGCATAGAACAAACGAAAGCCATGGCAATCCACAACTTTACCGGCGTCACCGTGACTCTTGTGCTCAACAGCGCACAGGACATCCCACTGATTCTCATACAATGCAGTCCACATGGCATGTTGCTTGTGGCGAGAACAAATTCCTCGCACATTCCACGTGGCTATTTTCATATGTATACAAAACACAATCAGGTACGAGGCACAGCTTGCCTCGATTTGACTTTGTCGGCGAGAATGTCCAGGACTCCCTCATCCAAGAAATCCGCCAACACCGCAAAAGAGTTCTGAGGACCAGACTTGGAAGTAGACGGCATATCTGCTTGCTTGGGGTGGAAACGTGGGTAACGACGGTCCCACGGAGTAATGACGTTGCCTCTGGTATCAAAAGCCAGCTGTGCAGGTGAACCCTTTAGACGATCCGAATACATTTTCCTGGCCGGCTGATGACGGGGAGCTGAAGAAACCATAGCAGGAGCAGAGCGCTCAGAAGACATCATTCCTTCCTGCGCATATATGTTCGCATGGAATCTTGTGAGGTAGTAGGCACAGTACTCTCCATGCCAGCACCAATCCTGTTGCCTTTTTTGGCACGTACTTCAACCCAATCAGTGGCACGGGAATCCAGACCCGAAACCTGTTGTTTACCTTTCGCAAGAACTTGGGGCGGGTGGATAGTATCCAGCGACGGAGCATCACACACCATATCTTCCATGGGCGGAGCAACATGAGCCGCATCTGAAACGTGTTGTTGCTCGGGGCATTCAGCCATAAAGTGCCCCAACTGTCCACAGGAAAAGCAATGGCCTGCAAAATTGCCCCATTTCAAACGAAAGTGTAACGGATGCATGCCAGAGCAATTGAGGCGTAACCAAGCAGGCCGTTTCCTTGCAGTATCCCATAACATGCACAAGCAGTTGCGATTCACAGCCCTGAGACTGGGAGGGACCAGAACCGTGCCCACAGCGGCCATAGCATCCTTCAATAGCGGCCAATAAACAGCCGGACAATTTTCCACTTCTACCCACACAGGGTATTCACGTTGCAGGAGGCGTTGGAAATCTGCCATCGGGCGCCATGGAACCACATGAACCACATGAAAGGCAGTTTAGACAGGAGAGCAGCACGGTGCGTCTCTGTTTTCAAGAGGACCTCAAAAAAACCCCGGGATCCAACAAAAATCTCTTCAACACATTCCCCTTGTAGCAGACTCTGCAGCCATTGGCGAATACGGGAAAGCAATGGGATTCGACCAGTGAAAAAGAGTATCACCGCGCGATCATAAAATACCGAAAAGGGGCGTAGGACAGTTTTTGGGTCGATAGTAGCTTCCAGAACATCGTCTGGAGCAGAGTCGGAGAAGGCTTCCTGATTATGTTGAACATATTCACCAAGCAGAGTGTTGGCAAATTCCAACAGATGCTCCCAGTCCACCTCCTGAGAGTCCACAGAATCCGAAGCAACCTGCGCATAGGAACGATCCGGAGTAACAACTATCTCTTCCGGGGTATGCTTGGTACATTTACCCGCAGGCTGAATGTCAGGACTCGGGGGCAATTCTTCAGTGCACGGAACCATATCCTCCGGTTCCTCAGCATCAGAGTTCGGGCCAAGTGCTGCAACCGTTTGGTCTATGAAATCCAGATCCAAACCAGCCATCGTGTATGACGAGCTGATCTCGAAGAAGGACTGACCGACAGTGCAGATCAGGACCGCTCTCTCTCTCTCCCTCTCTCTCTCTCTCTCTCTCTCTCTCTCTCTCTCTCTCTCTCTCTCTCTCTCTCTCTCTGTGTACAGAGCAGGGGGCACGCTATCCCGGACACTGCCTCTCTGACGATGGTCAGGTTTAGGGTTTTACAGGAGCTGGGCGCCTCTGCACGAAAGGAGGAGCACACGCAGGCGGAGCCTCGAGCAGCAGCACAAGTGAAGTTGACGGGGCGGCTGCAGATGTTTCAGCGGGACAGGCAGTAGACAAGGCGGAACGAAACAGGGCGATGCGTAGGGCTGAGACGTAAGAGACGTGGGGCTACGTGACTGAAGGGCGACGGCAAGGGTCCCCGCGCCCAGGACAAACGACTGGGGGGGTGAGGGCGAGGGCAAGGATAGGACTGGGCGGCGTGGCGACGGGGCACCCTGGCTCGTGGACGAGGGGGCGCGCAGGCGTCGGGGCAGGCAGGCGACTGGGCGCGCAGAGAACAGGCCGCTCAGGCGACAGGCTCGCAGACGACAGGACACGACGGCAATCAGACGACGACGGGGCGCGACGGGCAGTCAAGTGACAGGGCGCGACCGACAGTCAGGCGTCGGACAGTCAGATGGCGCGACGGGGCACGCAGGCAACAGGGCGCCATCGACCGACATCACTCTTCTCTCGTGCACACCTCTCTCTCTCTCTCTCTCTCTCTCTCTCTCTCTGTCTCTCTCTCTCTCTCTCTCTCTCTCTCTCTCTCTCTCTCTCTCTCTCTCTCTCTCTCTCTCTCTCTCTCTCTCTCTCTCTCTCTCTTTTTCGTAAAAGGTAATTGTATTAATTACGGAAAAAAGTACAAGATAACTTGATTACAAGATACATGACGCCAATCCAAGCCATCATGTGAAGAGGGGCTAAGTGCTACAAGTTACAAAGTTATGGCAAGGGGGCAGATGAAATTGCCATAAGCCAGGGACGGAAGTCTTCCCTAGAGAGCAAATCAGAATGCCGGAGAAGATCCAACTGCCAATACAAAAGGCCCTTAAGCCTCGCAATATGTCGCTGAACATTATAGGCGGAGTCAAAAAGAAAAGCATTCCTAATGGTCCAGTTATGCCAACAGCCCCAATATCGAAGAAAATGATACATGAGTTTCATATGTGGCTGTGCAGGAGTGGGGTATTTGGGCTGCCCGAAAACCCAATCAAAGGGGCGCAGGGTGAATCCAACCGCTCCTTGCCAAATAGCCGACAAAAAGAACCAGACTTTTTTTGCGACAGGGCAAGAAATAAATCTGTGGCGGGCTGATTCCACCGCAATGGTGCAAAAGAAACAGTTGCCATTGGAGATTCGTCGCTTGGAAAGAGCCGACGCAAGCGGAAGACCACCAATCATCACTCTCCAAAGAAATACTTTACATTTGAAGGGGGTCTTGTTCAACCAGCCCTCCATCACAGTTGCCCTCCACCAGGACCGGGATTTTCGTAAGCCCCATAAAGCATTGGCTTTGGTAACTAACCATTGTTGATCTTTGATCAGAATATGATAAACTTGATTAGCAGAAGCTTTGCTTAAAGACAACCGGTCTTGTAGGTCCCAATCCTGCCAGGGATGATCTGAAGCAAGGGCAGGAAAGGGTTGTCTGCTCTGGAGCATCCACAAAAGCTGTTCCCATAAAGGCCTATATCCCCGCGGAATCCTGTAAAGCCTCCTGGCTGTACGAAAAGATATAAGCACATTACGACTAGCAAGGGTGGCATCCGCGACCGAAGACAAGCCCAAACGAGCCATCCGGTTGAATTGTGGTCTAAGCTCATTTTTGCCTTCCCATGCAAGTAAACGCGAGACCGCCAATAATTCCAATTGAAAAGAATTCGTAGCCAAGCGATCCTCCGCTGGATGCCACTGAGCCTTTAGAAGGACCCGTTTCCAGGAACATACCAAATGATTGAGCAACGACGAAGAAGAACTGGAGAACCTCGACTCAGCATTAAGAACATGCCACCAAGAAGTCCGGATTTGGGTATTGCTATGTTGAAGCCCATGGCTCTCAAGGAAATAACGGGCTATATCGACCCATGGGTGATTATCCGAGCACATGGTGCGGAAGAGAGACCAACGGAGAGCCTGCATGTGAGTTTGGGCATCTAAAATAGCTCCGCCACCCATGCGTTTAGGGGTGCAAGCATGCGACCAAGAAATCCAGGAGATACCTGCATGCAATGAGTCCTTCTTCCATAGCATGAAGCGAATAGACTGAGTGAGAGCATTCAGAGTCGTAGTAGTCCAAGGCAACAATGGCAAAAAATATGTCAGCATTGGCAACATAATTGTCTGGGCCACTTTGAGACGAATATCGAAGGGCCAGGCTTGAGATTTCCAATACATAAACTTAGCCACCATTTTCTGAGAAATCCACTGCAGAAGCTGCTTTGGTGGGACGTCGACACCCAAAGGGTACCCAAGGTGCCTGACAATGGAGCCACGAGGAACAACCAGACCCTACTAGTCCAACGACTGCAAATCCGACTCCGTGCAGCTGAGAATGGCTGATTTGAGTGCATTGATGCGAAGGCCGGAGGCTTGACCAAAGGTGCCCCAAACATCCAATGCGCGCTTGAGGTTGTCCTTGTCCGCCCGCAAAATCATAAAAGTATCATCCGCCAGGGATTGGCTAATGAAGTGCTGTCCTGAAGGAAGCGACAGACCGGCCAACTGAGAAGATGCTACCATATGGGATAACATGGAAAGAACTGGATGTGCCGCGAGGGCAAAGAATATCGGGCTCAAAGGGCATCCTTGTCTGACAGAGCGGGCAAGTAGAAACGGCTCAGTAGCACCTCCGTTCAGCATGACTCGCGAAGACGCCCCAGTGCTAATGGTGTAGATTAGACGAGACATCCGGGGACCAAAGCCCATAGCCGACATAAGTTCAGCGACGAAAGACCAATCCAGATAGTCAAAAGCCTTTTCCAGGTCCAGTTGAATCAGTACTACCTCCTGGTTAGAATGCCTTGCATAATCAATAGCTAGTTGAGCGTTCAATACATTGTGCAGAATATTTCGGCCCTTAATGAAACCATACTGTAGAGGATGCACAATGGCCGGGAGATGCTTATGAAGCCGATTCGCCATTATTTTGGAAAAGATTTTGTACATTGAACCCATCAAGGAAATGGGGCGCCACTGTGTCAACCTAGATGGCGAAGGAACTTTTGGAAGCAGTTTAATAAGGCCTTCTTTCCATGAGGAAGGCATGATCCCGGTTTGCCACACCTGCTGAAACAAGGTCTGCAATGGTTTCGCCAGTTGGGTAGCAAAAGCTTCAAAGAACTCATTGGTGAGACCATCCCAACCCGGGCTTTTATCCTTGGGCAAATGTAACAAGACGTCCATAACCTCTGCCTCACAAATATCGGACTCCATAATAGCTTGCATGTCCTGCGGTAGCTGATTGCGGACCAGGTCATAAAAATCCGAACGGGCCTGAGTGATTTGATCTGAAGGTGGAGAAGTGGTGCCGAGAAGGTCACGGAAATAATTCCCGCACATATGCACAATAGTCTGCGGATCCATGATAAGGTGACCTTCTGCATCCTCGAGTCTGGTCATATTCTCCCGAGCAGGAGAGGCGTGAAGAGCTTAAAAGAACTTATGGGTTTGACATGCATTATCTTGCAACGTCTCTGTCAGATGCTGCAGTTTGGCCTGCTGATATGATTTCAATTGGAATTCTTTAATAAGATCCGCCACTCGCATGGCCAGTGCGAGCAGAAACGCATCATCCGGAGTGTCCACCAGCAGAGAACGAACCAAAGCCAGCAGGTCCTCGGCTGCCTTGCGACGCTGCCGACAAAGAGAGGCATGGTGGATCCCATACTGCCGAGCAACCCGCTGCACATTAGAGAGCAATCGTTCAAATGACGCAATGCCTTGAGAAGAGAAGTCGAAGAGAAATCTGTCAATCAATTGCTGCATATAGCCCTGAAAGATGGCATGCTTCAGGTAAGACGAATTGAAACGCAAAGGGAGTCTCGCCAGAAATTGCTTGAACGGGGCAATGGTTTGTGCAAGCAGCTCAAGCTGCAGAGGGAAATGGTCGGATAGGGCATATTGCTGTAATACTTTTATTTCGAGCAGCTCAGGAAGAAAATCATCATTCTGCATGATATATATACGATCCAATCTCGACCATGTTGTTGCGTACTGGGCAGAATGGAAAGTATACCCTGTAGAGGACGGGTGTAGCCAGGACCAGAGATCTTGCTTAAGGACATCAAGAGCCAATGCCTGCCACATACGACTTTCCGGCGTGTCCATCACCGAATGCTCCGATGTGGACTGGGAGGAATCCACACACATATTGAAATCCCCCATGAAGAAGCCCCATCTGCCAAGTGACAAGGAGGTCTGCAAAGTTTGCCAAAGCGCCCGACGAGATAAGGAATCATTCAGAGCATAGAGGCCAAGTAGCCATAAGATTTTCCCTTCGAATATAATTTCAATCACCAAAAAACGGCCATGAACATCATTTTTAATCAGAACAGGCTGATATTTGTCATGGACAATCATGAGCACACCCGAATAATGCATGGCCTGTGACCCAGCATAAAACATTCTAAAGCCATGGCAATCTACCACTTTTCCGGCTTCATCGTGACTCTTGTGCTTAACAGCGCACAGAACATCCCACTGATTTTCATGCAACACCGTCCACATAGCATGTTGCTTGTGCCGAGAGCAAATTCCACGCACATTCCACGTGGCGATTTTCATGTATACTCAAAACAAAATCAGGAACGAGACACTGCTTGCCTCGATTTGACTTTGTCAGCAAGAATGTCCAGGACTCCCTCGTCCAAGAAATCTGCCAACACTGCAAAAGAGTTCTGCGGGCCAAATTTGGAAGTAGACGGCATATCTGCTGGCTTTGGGATGGAACGGGGATAACGACGGTCCCACGGGGTAATGACATTACCTCTGGTATCAAAAGCCAGCTTAGCAGAGGGACCCTTTGAATGATCCGAGGACATTTTCCTGGCGGGCTGATGAAGGGGGGCAGAGGAAACTATAGCAGGCGCCGAGCGCTCAGAAGACTGCATTTCCTTCCTGCGCATGTATGTACACATGGAATCTTGTGATGTAGTAGGCACATTGTTCTCCATGGCCGCAACAACCTTGTTGCCTTTTTTTGCACGTACTTCCACCCAATTAGTGGCGCTAGAATCCAGACCCGCAACCTGTTGTTTATCTTTGGCCAAAGTTTGGGGCTGATGGGTAGCATCCAGCGATGGGGCATCACACACCATCTCCTCCATGGGCGGCACAGCATGGCCCTCATAGGAAGTGTGTTGCTGTTCCGGGCACTCGGCCATAAAGTGCCCTAACTGTCCACAAGAGAAGCAATGCCCTGCAAAATTGCCCCATTTCAAACGAAAGTGTAATGGGTGCATGCCAGGGAAATTGAGGCGTAACCAGGCAGGCCTTTTTCTGGCAGTGTCCCATAGCATACACAGGCGGTTGCGATTCACAGCCCGAAGACTGGGAGGGACCAGAACAGTGCCCACAATGGCCATGGCATCCTTCAATAGTGGCCAATAAACAGCCGGACAGTTTTCCACCTCGACCCAGACCGGGCATTCACGTTGCAGCAGACGCTGAAAATCTGCCATTGGACGCCATGGAACCACATGAACCAACCGGCGTTCAAAAAACAAAGGCAGTTTCGACAGGAGAGCAGCATGGTGCGTCTCTGATTTCAACAGGACCTCAAAAAAACCCCGGGAGCCAACAAAAATCTCTTCAACACAGTCCCCTTGTAGCAGATGTTGCAACCACTGGCGAATACGGGAAAGCAACGGGATTCGACCAGTGAAGAAAAGTATCACAGCGCGATCATAAAATACCGAAAAGGAGCGTAGGACAGTTTTTGGGTCCACGGTGGCGTCCAGCACATCTTCAGGTGCAGAGTCAGAAAAGGCTTCCTGATTATGTTGAACATAATCGCCAAGCAAAGTGTTTGCAAATTCCAGCAAGTGTTCCCAGTCCACTTCCTGAGAGTCCACCGAATCCGAAGCAACCTGGGCATAGGACCGATCCTGAGAAACGCCTATCTCTTCCGAAGCATGCTTGGTACGTTTACCCGCAGGTTGGATGTCGGGACCAGGGGGCATCTCTTCGTTGCACGGAACCATATCCTAAGGTTCCTCCGCATCAGAATCCGGGCCCAGTGCTGCCACTGTTTGATCTATGAAGTCCAGATCCAAACCAGCCATCGTATATGATGATTTGATCTCGAAGGAGGACTGACCCTCTGTTTTGCCGGCTCTCTCGCTTTCCCTTTTTTCTGTCTCCGTGCAGGGGCAGACAGGCGAAACACAGGCCGGGCGGTCTCCACAGCAGGACGGTCTCTCTCTCTCTCTCTCTCTCTTTTTTTTTCGTAAAAGGTAATTGTATTAATTACGAAGAAAGTACAAGATTACATGATTACACGAGTACAAGAGGCACGAGGGCCATAGGCCAACGTGTGGGAAATCCCCGGACTAGGGTACTAAAAAGTTACACCAATCATGGCAAGGACCCAGAGGCAATTGCCAAATGCCAGGAATACAAATCCTCCCGAGGGAGCAAGTCAGAGTGCCTGATGAGATCTAGCTGCCAATGCAAGAGCCCTTTAAGCCTTGCAATATGTCGCGGTACATTAGAAGCCGAATCAAAGAGAAAAGCATTTCGGGTGGTCCAAATGTGCCAGCATCCCCAGTATTTGAAAAAATGGAATAAGATCTTCATATGTAACAGTGGTGGTGTGGGATACTTCGGGCGCACAAAAACCCAATCGAAGGGAGTCAGTGAAGACCCCACCACCGCGTGCCAGATTCGTGACAAGAGTGACCAGATATTCTTGGCGAGCGGGCAAGAAAGAAAACGATGTCGGGCCGATTCCGCCGAAGTGGTGCAGAAGAAGCAAGTGCCATTCGAGATTCGACGCTTGGAAAGGGCCGAGGCAAGGGGAAGACCACCAATCATTACCCGCCACAGAAAGACCTTGCATTTGAAAGGTGTCTTGTTCTGCCATCCCTCCATCAGCGTTGCCTGCCACCATGACAGTGATTTCCGCAGGCCCCAAACAGCATTAACTTTCACGCCCAACCATTGGTGGTCTTTAATGAGAAGATGATACACCTGATTAGTAGAGGCCTTTTCCAGACTCAACCGGCCTGCAAGGTCCCAGTCCTGCCAAGGGCGATCCATAGCCAGGGCAGGAAAGGGTTGCCTACCCTGAAGCTCCGAGGAAAGCTTCCCCCATAAATCACGGTATCCGCGCGGGATCCTGAAAAGTCTCCTAACAGTCCGAAATGATGCAAGGACATTGAGAGTGGCAAGGGTAGCATCCGCAATCAAAGTCACACCCAAACGGGCCATGCGGTTAAATCTTGGTCTGAGCTGATGTTTATCTTCCCATGAAAGTAATGTGGATACCGCCAACAATTCCAGCTGAAAAGAATTTGTCTGCACGCGGTCCCCTACAGGATGCCAACGGGCCTTTTGGAGCACCACTTTCCAAGAGCCGACCAAATGCACTAACAAAGAGGAAGAGGGACTGGAGAAACGAGCGTCAGCATTAAGGACATGCCACCATGAGGCTCGAAGCCATGTGTTACCCTGGCGGAGGCCGCTGTCCTCAAGAAAATAACGGGCTATGATGGTCCACGGGTGATGATCCACACACATGGCACGAAACAGAGACCAACGAAGAGCCAGCATATGAGTTTCTGCATCCAAAATAGCTCCACCACCCATGCGCTTAGAGGTACATGCATGTGACCATGAAATCCAGGAAATGCCTGCCTGCAGTGAATCTTTTTTCCATAGCATGAAACGAATGGGATGAGTAAGAGCCTTCAAAGTACTGGGCATCCATGGCAGTAATGGCAGGAAATACGTCAGCATTGGTAGCATAATTGTCTGAGCCACTTTGAGACGGACATGGAACGGCCAGGCTTGCGATTTCCAATACATAAACTTCACGGCCAGTTTGTGTGAAATCCACTCCAACAGGGCCTTTGGCCGTACATCCACCCCCAATGGGTATCCAAGATGCCTGACAATCGCGCCACGAGAAACCACCTGGCCCTGCCAGCCTAATGACTCTAAATCAGGCTCCGTGCAACTGAGAATGGCTGACTTGAAGGCATTGATGCGAAGACCAGAAGCTTGACCAAAGAGCGTCCAAACATCTAATGCCTTGCGAATGTTATCCCTGTCCGCCTACAAAATCATAAAGGAGTCATCAGCCAAGGATTGGCTAATGAAGTGCTGCCCCAAAGGAAGAGATAACCCTGCCAGCTGGGCAGAAGCCGCCATGGAGGATAACATTGAAAGGACCGGGTGAGTCGCCAAGGCAAAGAAGAGAGGACTCAAAGGGCAGCCTTGTCTGAGCGAGCGTGCAAGGAGAAATGGCTCTGTGACCCCACCATTAAGCATAACTCTTGAAGAAGCCTCAGTACTAATGGTGTAGATCAATCGGGACATGCGGATCCCAAAGCCCATAGCAAACATAAGCTCTGCAAGGAAAGACCAGTCCACACAGTCAAACGCCTTTTCCAGGTCCAGTTGAATCAAGACCACTTGCTGATTGGAGTGCCTCGCATAATCAATAGCCATTTGCACATTCAAGATATTGTGCAAAATGTTGCATCCCTTAATGAAACCATATTGGAGGGGGTGCACAAGAGCTGGAAGGTGCTTGTGAAGCCGATTTGCCAGCACTTTGGAAAAGATTTTATACATCACGCCCATCAACGAAATTGGTCTCCAGTGTTGCAGCTTTGACGGCGAAGGGACCTTGGGGATCAGTTTGATAAGGCCTTCTTTCCATGAAGAAGGCATGACCCCTGTTTCCCAAACCTGCTGGAACATGACCACCAAAGGCTTTACCAACTGCGTGGCTGAGTGCTCAAAAAATTCATTAGTGAGACCATCCCAACCAGGACTTTTATCCTTAGGCAGGTGCAACAACACATCCATAACCTCCTCTTCGCAAATATCCGCCTCCAAAGAGGCTTGCATATCAAGCGGAACCTGCTGGTGGACCAGCTGATAGAAGACCGAGCGGGCATGCGTAACCTGGCTAGACGGCAAGGATGAAGAACCAAAAAGATCCATAAAATAATTTCTGCACATATTGATAATGGTCTGCGGATCAGTGACCATGCGACCTTCTGAGTCCTGAAGTCAAGTCATATTTTCGCGAGCCGGAGAAGCATGCAAGGCGCGAAAGAACTTATGAGACTGGCAGGCATTATCTTGCAATGTGTCAGTCAAGTTATGCAGCTTGGCCTGCTGATAAGATTTCAAGCTAAAGACTTGAATAAGATGGGCCAAACGCCGCTCCAGTGACAGCAGAAAATCATCATCTGGGGAATCCAGGAGCAAGGAACGGACCAAGGCCAATAAGTCCTCTGCTGCAAGTCGACGGCGGCGACAAAGAGAGGCAGTGTGAATCCCATACTGCCGAGCAACCCGCTGCACATTAGAGAGCAGGCGTGCAAACGAAGCCAAGCCCTCAGAGGCGAAGTCCAATAAGAACCTCTCAATCAGTTGCTGCATATAATCCTGAAAAATTGGATGCTTCAAATAAGAGGAGTTGAAGCGTAAAGGGAGCTTATCCAGGAACTGCATAAAAGGTGCAACAGATTGTGCCCGCATCTCAAGCTGGAGGGGAAAATGATCCGACAACGCATATTGCTGCAAGACCTTCATCTCCAGCATCTCGGGAAGAAAATCATCCCCCTGCATGATATACATTCTGTCCAATCGCGACCAAGTGGTTGCATATTGCGCAGAATGAAAAGTAAAACCTGAAACAGAAGGGTGTAGCCACGACCAAAGATCTTGCTTAAGTATGTGCAAAGCAAAGGAGTTCCACACCCGGCTTTCTGGCGTATCCATTACCGAATGCCCTGAGGTGGACTGGGAAGAGTCAACACACATATTGAAATCTCCCATCAAAAACCCTCTGCGGCCAAGTGCCATGGAGCCCTGCAAAGTCAACCATACATCCCGTCGGGATGTGGGATCATTGGGAGCATAAAGTCCCAGCAGCCATAAAATCTCACCTTCAAATAGGACTTCGATTACCAGAAAGCGGCCGTGCACATCATTTTTAACAAGAACAGGCTGGTATTTCTCATGAACAATCATCAGCACGCCCGAATAATGCTTAGCATGTGTCCCTGCATAAAACAGACGAAATCCACGACAATCCACAACCTTTCCTGCCTCACCATGACTTTTGTGCTCCACTGCACATAATACATCCCACTGATTTTCATGCAAGACAGACCACATGGTATGCTGCTTATGGCGAGAGCAAATGCCTCGCACGTTCCACGTGGCAATCTTCATATATTTTCAAACAAAGGAAGTCAGGAACGAGGCGCCTGTTGCCTCGATTGCATCTTTTCCGCGAGGGCATCCAAGACACCCTCATCCAGAAAATCAGCCAATACTGCAAATGAATTCGGGCGACCTGCTTTAGAGGTAGAAGGGAAATCCACTACCTTGGGAGCAGGGCGGGGATAACGCCTATCCCAAGGAGTAATCACATTGCCTTGCGCATCAAACGCCAGCTTAGCAGGTGGGCCCTTGGGGCCCTCGGAATAGATTTTCCTTGAAGACGGATTGCGGGGGGCTGACGGGGCCATGGTACGCACAACCTGCTGTGGGGTGACCATGTCTTTCCTGCGCGTGTACGTCGCACGGAATCCGGGGAAACATGAGACCCTGGATCTGCCAGGCCTGCGTCCAACTTTTTACCTTTTTTTTTTCGTGCCTCAATCCAATCAGAGCTAGGAGAATCCAAAGCTCGGACCTGTTGTTTACCTTTTTCCATGACAGTAGGGGGCTGAAGGGTCTCCTGTGTCTGGGCATCAAGCACCATGTCATCCTTGGGCTGCACAACCTGCGCCTCCTCAGAAGACAGTTGCCGTTCCGGGCATTCAGCTACAAAATGCCCTAATTTACCACATGAAAAGCAGTGTCCGGCAAAATTGCCCCATTTCAGGTGAAAATGCAAAGGATGCATGCCAGCGCAATTGAGGCGAAGCCACGCAGGCCTTTTCCTGGCCGTATCCCATAACATGCATAGACAGTTTCGGTTCATAGCCCTGAGGCTGGGGGGAACCAGCACTGTGCCCACAACCGCCATCGCGTCTTTCAACAATGGCCAATATACCGCTGGACAATTTTCCACCTCCACCCACACCGGGCATTCGCGTTGAAGCAGACGCTGGAAGTCAGCCATAGGGCGCCATGGTACCACATGGACCAAGCGGCGGTCAAAGAATAGTGGCAACTTGGACAGTAGCTCAGCTCGATGCGATTCGGATTTCAACAGCACCTCATAAAAGCCGCGAGGGCCAAGGAAGATCTCCTCAACATACTCCCCTTGCAATAAGTGGTGCATCCACTGGCGAATATGTGAGAGCACTGGGATCCTGCCGGTGAAAAAAAGTATAACTGCACGGTCATAGAACACCGAGAAGGACCGCAAGACTGATTTTGGGTCCACTGTCGCTTCCAGCACATCATCCGCAGCTGCAGCAGAGAAAGTTTCATTATTATGCTGGACATAATCGCCAAGCAGAGTATTGGCAAAGTCCAGCAAATGCTCCCAGTCTATTTCCTGCGAATCCACAGGTTCGGAGGCAACCTGCGCATAGGAACGGTCCTGAGGACCCATTGGCTCGTCTGAAGTGTGCTTAGAGCGTTTGCCTGCCGGCGGCAGTTCAGAACCCGGAGGCGGCTCCTCCGTGCATGGCACCATATCCTCCGGCTCCTCGGTATCGGAATCAGGGCCAAGGGCTGCCACCGTCCGGTCGAGAAAATCCATATCCAGGCCAGCCATACCGCTGTCTTCTCTCTTTCGCTCGCTCCCTTACTGCAGCAGCAGGATTCTCTCTCTCTCTCTCTCTCTCTCTCTCTCTCTCTCTCTCTCTCTCTCTCTCTCTCTCTCTCTCTCTCTCTCTCTCTCTCTCTGTGTACAGATCAGTGGGCACTCTGGCCCAAATGCTGCCTCTCTGCCAATTGTCAGGCTTAGGGTTTACAGTAGCTGGGCGCGGCGGCAGAAAAGGACAAGCACAAACAGGTGGAGCCGCGAACAGCAGCACAGTCGAAGGAACTGGGGCGAGTGCAGACGTTGCAGCACGATTGGGCAGAAGACAGCAGGGCGGGACAGAAGGCGGGACCGAAGGCGAGACAGCAGGCGGGGCGAAGCAGGGCGGCGCTCAGGAACAGGACCAGGTCGAAACGAGGGCCCACAGGACTGAAAGGCGACGGCAGGGACCCCCGCCCCCAGAACAGACGACAGGCAAGCAGCACTGACGCCGTCTGCACGCCTGCTGACGCTCGGAAGGACCAGACACGACGAGAAGAATATTACGATTGAAACGCGGGGGGCGAGTGCACCACGAACCTCGATGAGCGGACAGGGATTGCCATCGCCTCCTCCTCCTCGTGCTCGCGACGCTCCACCGTCACGTCGATTCTCCTTTGCACACCCTCTCTCTCTCTCTCTCTCTCTCTCTCTCTCTCTCTCTCTCTCTGCAGAATCCGCAGCCCTGCAAAACCAGGGCACCACAGGGCTACAGCTACAGGGCCGCAACTGGGCGCCGGTACAGAAGCGGGCAGACTCGAGCAGGTGAGTCCCAGATCAGCAGGGCAGGCGAAAGCCGCGGGAGTAGGCACAGGAGGTAGGCGCCTGCATGAACAGGTCAGGCACGCGCAGGTGAACCCCCGACCAAGGGTGCGTGAGCGAGCAGCGGGCGGCCACAGCGCTGCTCAGGCGGCGCGAATCTGGACGAGATAGTCTTCGTCTGACACCTCGTCACGATTAGGGTTACAGCAGGAGATCAGCCCCTCTGCAAAAACGAACGGATGCCAGCAGGAGGGCCAGCAGACAGCAAGACGATCGCGTCAGGGCAGGCGTCTGCGAGGTGGCAACGAGATGGGGCAGTAGTAGATAGGCGTGACAGGCGACAGGTCCCGCAGGTCTGACAGGCGACAGCAGCGACAGGCAACGGTCGCGATCACGACCCGCAGGTCAGATTGGCGGCGGCAGGTCAGACGGGCTCTCCTCCCGCCATCGCGATCTTCTCTCTCTCTCTCCTCTCTCTCTCTCTCTCTCTCTCTCTCTCTCTCTCTCTCTCTCTCTCTCTCTCTCTGGCTCTCTCTCTTGCTCGCTCTGCAGGTCCCGCAAACCTGCAAAATCAGTGCACCACCTGGCTGCAGCAACAGGACTGCAACGGAGAATCGGGCAGACATGCACAGATGACCCGGGGCGCCGGGTAACAGGTGAAACACAGGGGAGGCGTAAACGTGGCTGCATCAGCCCGCACGCTGACGCAGAGGAGTCTACCACAGGCGGAGCAGACGTCAGGCAGGGCGGACGTCAGACGGGGCAAACGTCAGTCGAGGCAAATGTCAGGCAGGGCGGACGTCAGGCGGGGCAATCGTCAGGCAGGGCGGACATCAGGCGGGGCAGTCGTCAGGCAGGGCGGACGTCAGGCAAGGCAGACGTCAGGCGGGGCAGCGTTTGACAGGCGGGGCAAACGCCAAACGTTGACGAAGGCGGGCAGGCAAACTCGCAGCAGCCGTCCAGCGAGCAGGCGCAAGGCGTGGATGAAGGCGAGCGCAGGGACAGACGACGAGGAAAGATTGACGGGCGCAGGTATAGATGGGCGGTGGTACCTGCGATAGGCGTGGCAACGAGAGGTACTAATGGGCGCAACAACGGCATGTCACGACAGGGTCCGCGGCTGCACGGGGTCGATGACATGGTCACTAGGTCACGCGGGATGAAGGTCCGCCATCTCTCTCTCTCTTCTCTCTCTCTCTCTCTCTCTCTCTCTCTCTCTCTCTCTCTCTCTCTCTCTCTCTCTCTCTCTCTCTCTCTCTCTCTCTCTCTCTCTCTCTCTCTCTCTCTCTCTCTCTCTCTCTCTCTCTCTCTCTCTCTCTCTCTCTCCATAAAAGGTAATTGTATTAATTACGAAGAAAGTACAAGTTTTCATGATTACAAAATACACAATGGGTCTACCCCATCGTGTGAAAAGAGGACACTATCTCTTTACAAGAACCAGATGACCTAAGAATTACAAAGTCATGGCAAAGATGCAGAGGAAATTGCCATATGGCAGGGACGTAAGTCCTCCCGGGAGAGCATATCAGAGTGCCGGAGAAGGTCTATCTGCCAGTACAAGAGGCCCTTAAGCCTAGCAATATGCCGCTGAACGTTATAGGCGGAATCAAAAAGAAAAGCATTCCGAATGGTCCAGTTATGCCACCAGCCCCAATATCGCAGAAAGTGAAACCTGATCTTCATATGTGGCTATGTGGGTGTAGGGTATTTGGGCTGCACAAAAACCCAATCAGACGGGCGTAGCGCTAAACCAACCACCGCTCGCCAAAAGGCCGACAAGAATGACCAGATTTTCTTAGCGACGGGGCAAGAAATAAATCGGTGACGGGCGGATTCTACACTAGTGGTGCAAAAGAAACAGTTGCCGCTGGAGATTTGGCGCTTGAAAAGGGCTGAAGCAAGCGGAAGACCACCAATCATCATTCTCCAAAGAAAGACCTTATATTTGAAGGGTGTCTTGTTCAACCAGCCATCCATCACAGTTGCCCTCCACCATGACCGAGATTTACGCAATCCCCATAAAGTATTAGCTTTAGTAACCAGCCATTGATGATCTTTAATCATAAGATGATACACCTGGTTAGCTGAAGCCTTTTCTAAAGTCAGCCGGCCTGCCAAGTCCCAGTCCTGCCAGGGACGATCCCAAGCAAGGGCAGGAAAGAGGTGTCTGCTCTGGAGGATCATCAAAAGCTGTTCCCATAAATGCATGTATCCACGAGGAATCCTGAAAAGCCTTCTGGCTGTACGAAAGGATATCAAGACATTCCGGTTGGCTAGGCTGGCATCCGCGACTGAAGTTAATCCCAAACGTGCCATGCAGTTGAATTTTGGTCGAAGCTCATGTTTACCTTCCCACGAAAGCAACTGCGAAACTGCCAATAATTCCAATTGAAAAGAATTAGTAGCCAGGCGATTCTCTGTTGGATGCCACTGAGCCTTGCGAACGACCAGCCGCCAGGAACATACCAAATGGGCAAGCAGGGATGAGGAAGAACTGGAGAACCGAGAATCAGCATTGAGATCGTGCCACCAAGAACTCCGGATTTGGGTATTCCCATGCAGAAGGCCCATGATCCTCTAGAAAATAACAGGCTATAACAACCCACGGATGATGATCCGAGCACATGGCGCGGAAAAGCGACCAACGAAGTGCGAGCATATGAGTTTGGGCATCTAAAATAGCCCCTCCACCCATGCGTTTGGGGGTGCACGCATGCGACCAAGAAATCCAAGAAATGCCTGCATGCAGGGAATCCTTCTTCCATAACATGAAGCGAATAGACTGAGTAATAGTATTCATTGTAGTAGCAGTCCAGGGCAGCAATGGCAAGAACTATGTAAGCATTGGCAACATAATTGTCTGGGCTACTTTGAGGCGAACATGGAAGGGCCAGGCCTGAGACTTCCAATACAGAAACTTAGCGGACAGTTTCTGTGAGATTCACTGTAGTAGCTGCTTTGGGGGAACATCAATACCCAAAGGGTACCCAAGATGCCTGACAATGGAGCCACGGGGAATAACTATACCCTGCCAGTCCAATGACTGCAAATCCGACTCCGTGCAACTGAGAATGGCCGATTTCCAAGGATTGATGCGAAGACCGGAAGCCTGACCAAAGAGAGCCCAAACATCTAATGCTTTACGAAGGTTATCCTTGTCCGCACGCAAAATCATGAAGCTGTCATCAGCCAAGGATTGACTAATGAAGTGCTGTCCAGAAGGAAGCGACAATCCAGCCAACTGAGTAGTAGCTGCCATATGAGATAACATCGAAAGAAGTGGATGAGTCGCAAGGGCAAAGAAGAGAGGACTCAAAGGGCACCCCTGTCTGACAGAGCGGGCAAGGACAAATGGCTCGGTAACGCCTTCATTCAGCATGACTCGCGAAGACGCCGCAACACTGATGGTGTAAATCAGACGAGACATCCGGGCACCAAAGCCCATAACAGAAATAAGTTCTGCAATGAAAGACCAGTCTAGATAATCAAAAGCCTTTTCCAGGTCCAATTGAATCAGTACGACCTCCTGATTGGAATGTTTTGCATAATCAATCGCCAGTTGTGCATTTAATACATTGTGCAGAATGTTCCGGCCCTTAATGAATCCATATTGGAGAGGATACACAATTGTAGGAAGATGCTTATGGAGCCGATTCGCCATTACTTTGGAAAAGATTTTATACATAGAACCCATCAAAGAAATTGGGCTCCAATGTTTCAACATAGACCGCAAAGGAACTTTTGGAAGCAGCTTAATAAAGGCATGATCCCCGTTTCCCACACCTGCTGAAACAGAGCCGTCAATGGTTTCGCCAGTTGGGTAGCAAAAACCCCAAAGAACTCATTGGTGAGACCATCCCAGCCAGGACTTTTATCCTTGGGCAAGTGTAACAGAACATCCATAACCTCTGCCTCACAAATATCAGTCTCCATAGTAGCTTGCATGTCCTGCAGAACTTGATTTGCTGACTAGATCATAAAAAACTGAACGGGCATGAGTAATGTGGCGTGAAGGTGGAGAAGTGGAACCAAGAAGATCGATGAAATAATTTCTACACATGTTGACAATAGTCCGCGGATCAAGGACCATTCGACCTTCTGCATCCTGAAGTCTAGTCATATTCTCTCGAGCAGGAGAGGCATGAAGAGCTCGAAAGAACTTATGAGTCTGACACACAGTATCTTGCAAAGTCTTTGTCAGATGTTGCAATTTGGCTTGCTGATAAGATTTCAACTGAAATTTTTTAATAAGATCAGCTTCACGCATTGCCAGTGATAGCAGAAATTCATCATCTAGAGTGTCCACCAGCAGTGAACGAACCAAAGCAAACAGGTCCTCTACTGCTTGTCGGCGTCGGCGACAAAGAGATGCATGATGGATCCCATACTGGCGAGCCACCCGCCGCACATTAGAGAGCAATCTTTCAAACGAAGCACTGCCCTAAGAGGAGAAATCCAATAGGAATTCTCTCTCTCTCTCTCTCTCTCTCTCTCTCTCTCTCTCTCTCTCTCTCTCTCTCTCTCTCTCTCTCTCTCTCTCTCTCTCTCTCTCTTTTTTTCGTAAACGGTAATTGTATTAATTACGAAAAAAATACAAGATTACTTGATTACAAGATACATGACGACAATCTAAGTCATCATGTGAAGAGATTCTAAGTGCTACAAGTTACAACGTCATGGCAAAGATGCAGAGGAAATTGCCCTATGCCAGGGACGTAAGTCCTCCCTAGAGAGCAAATCAGAATGCCGGAGAAGATCCAACTGCCAATACAAGAGGCCCTTAAGCTTGGCAATATGCCGCTGAATATTATAGGCGGAGTCAAAAAGGAAAGCATTCCGGATGGTCCAGTTATGCCAGCAGCCCCAATATCGAAGAAAATGATACACGAGCTTCATATGTGGCTGTGCAGGAGCGGGGTATTTGGGCTGCCCGAAAACCCAATCAAAGGGGCGCAGGGTGGGACCAACCACTCCTTGCCAAACAGCCGACATAAATAACCAGACTTTCTTTGCGAGGGGGCAACAAATAAATCGGTGGCGGGCGGATTCCACAGCAGTGGTGCAAAAGAAACAGTGGCCATTGGAGATTCGTCGCTTGGAGAGAGCCGAAGCAAGCGGAAGACCACCAACCATCATTCTCCAAAGAAAAACTTTACATTTGAAGGGTGTCTTGTTCAACCAGCCCGCCATCACAGTTTCCCTCCACCATGACCGGGATTTACGTAATCCCCATAAAGCATTCGCTTTGGTGACGAGCCATTGATGATCTTTAATCAGAATATGATACACTTGGTTAGCAAAAGCTTTGCTTAAGGTCAGCCGGCCTTGTAGGTCCCAATCCTGCCAGGGATGAACCGAAGCAAGGGCAGGAAAGGGTTGTCTGCTCTGGAGCATCCTCAAAAGCTGTTCCCATAAAGGCCTGTAACCACGAGGGATCCTGAAAAGCCGCCTGGCTGTACGAAAAGATATAAGCACATTGCGACTGGCAAGGGTGGCATCCGCAACTGAAGACAAACCCAAACGGGCCATCCGGTTGAATTGTGGTCTGAGGTCCTGTTTACCGTCCCATGCAAGTAAACGGGAAACTACCAGCAACTCCAATTGAAAAGAGTTAGCAGCTAAGCGATCCTCCGCTGGATGCCACAGGGCCTTCTGGAGGACGTGTTTCCAGGAACACACCAAATGAGTGAGCAGCAACGAAGAAGAGCTGAAGAACCGCGAATCAGCATTAAGAACATGCCACCAAGAACTCCGGATCTGGGTATTGCCATGTTGAAGCCCCTGGCCCTCAAGGAAATAACGGGCTATATCGACCCATGGATGATGATCCGAGCACATGGCGCGGAAAAGCGACCAACGGAGTGCCTGCATGTGAGTTTGAGCAGCTAAAATAGCTCCGCCACCCATGCGTTTAGGAGTGCACGCATGCGACCAAGAGATCCAGGAAATACCTGCGTGCAATGAGTCTTTCTTCCATAGCATGAAACGAATGGACTGAGTAAGAGCATTGAGAGTCGTAGTAGTCCAGGGCAACAATGGTAAGAAATATGTGAGCATTGGCAACATAATAGTCTGGGCCACTTTGAGACGAACATGGAAAGGCCAGGCTTGAGATTTCCAATACATAAACTTAGCCACCATTTTCTGAGAAATCCACTGCAGCAGCTGCTTTGGGGGAACATCAACACCCAAAGGGTACCCAAGGTGCCTGACAATGGAGCCACGAGGAACAACCAGACCCTGCCAGTCCAAGGACTGCAAATCCGACTCCGTGCAGCTGAGAATGGCTGATTTGAGGGCGTTAATGCGAAGGCCGGACGCCTGACCAAAGAGGGCCCAAACATCCAATGCTCTTCGAAGGTTATCCCTGTCTGCACGCAAGATCATAAAAGTATCATCCGCCAGGGATTGGCCAATGAAGTGCTGTCCTGTAGGAAGCGACAGTCCTGCCAACTGAGAAGAGACTGCCATATGAGATAACATCGAAAGAACTCGATGTATGGCAAGGGCAAAAAATAGAGGGCTCAAAGGGCATCCTTGTCTGACAGAGCGTGCAAGGACAAATGGCTCAGTAACACCTCCGTTCAGCATGACCCGCGAAGACGCTGCAGCGCTAATAGTGTATATGAGACTAGACATCCGCGGACCAAAGCCCATAGCAGATATAAGTTCAGCAACGAAAGACCAGTCTAGATAGTCAAAAGCCTTTTCCAGGTCCAGTTGAATCAAAAACGACCTCCTGATTGGAATGCCTGGCATAATCAATTGCCAGTTGAGCATTCAATACATTGTGTAGGATATTTCGGCCCTGAATAAAACCATACTGTAGAGGGTGCACAATGGCCGGGAGATGCTTATGGAGCCGATTCGCCATTACTTTGGAAAAGATTTTGTACATTGAACCCATCAAAGAAATTGGGCGCCACTGTGTCAACTTAGATGGCGAAGGAGCTTTTGGAAGCAGTTTAATGAGGCCTTCTTTCCATGAGGAAGGCATGATCCCCGTTTCCCACACCTGCTGGAACAAAGCCTGCAAAGGTTTCACCAGTTGGGTAGCAAAAGCTTCAAAGAACTCATTAGTGAGACCATCCCAACCCGGGCTTTTATCCTTAGGTAAGTGTAACAATACGTCCATAACCTCTGTCTCAGAAATATCGGACTCCATAGTAGTTTGCATGTCCTGCGGAAGCTGATTGCGGACCAGGTCATAAAAAGCCGAACGGGCCTGAGTAATTTGGGCCAAAGGGGGAGAGGTGGAACCGAGAAGGTCATGGAAATAGTTCCTGCACATATGCACAATAGTCTGCGGATCCAGGATAAGGTGGCCTTCTGCATCCTCGAGTCTGGTCATATTTTCTCGAGCAGGAGAGGCATGGAGCGCTCGAAAGAACTTATGGGTCTGACATGCACTATCTTGCAAAGTTTCTGTCAGATGTTGCAGTTTGGCCTGCTGATATGATTTTAACTGGAATGCTTTAACAAGATCAGCCCCCCGCATGTCTAGTGCAAGCAGAAATGCATCATCCGGAGTGTCGACCAGCAGAGAACGAACCAAAGCCAGCAGATCCTCTGCTGCCTTGCAACGCTGCCGACAAAGAGAGGCATGATAAATCCCATACTGCCGAGCAACCCGTTGCACATTAGAGAGCAATCTTTCAAAAGACACAATGCCCTAAGAAGGGAAGTCCAAGACAAATCTGTCAATCAATTGCTGCATATAGCCCTAAAAGAGTGCATGCTTCAGGTAAGATGAGTTGAAGCGCAAAGGGAGTCGGTCCAGAAATCGCTTGAAAGGTGCAATGGGTTGTGCAAGTACCTCAAGCTGCAGAGGGAAATGGTCTGACAAAGCATATTGCTGCAACACTTTAATGTCGAGCATCTCGGGAAGAAAGTCATCATTCTGCATGATATACATACGATCCAGTCGCGACCATGTTGTTGCATACTGAGCCGAATGGAAAGTAAACCCTGTAGAAGACGGGTGTAGCCAGGACCAGAGATCTTGCTTAAGAACAGAAAGAGCCAACTCATGCCACATACGACTTTCAGGCGCGTCCATCACCGAATGCTCCGATGTGGACTGGGAAGAATCCACACACATATTAAAATCCCCCATGAAGCCTCGTCTGCCAAGTGACAAGGAGGTCTGCAAAGTCTGCCAAAGCTCCCGACGAGATAACGAATCATTCGGAGCATAGAGGCCAAGTAACCATAAGATTTCCCCTTCGAATAAAATTTCAATCACCAAAAAGCGGCCATGAACATCATTTTTAATAAGCATAGGCTGATATTTGTCATGTACAATCATGAGCACTCCCGAATAATGCATGGCCTGTGTCCCTGCATGGAACAGTCGAAAGCCATTGCAATCCACTACTTTTCCGGCTTCACCGTGACTCTTGTGCTCAACAGCGCACAGGACATCCCACTGATTTTCATGCAATACCGTCCACATGGCATGTTGCTTGTGGCGAGAACAAATTCCTCGCACATTCCACGTGGCTATTTTCATGTGTAATTAAAACCAAATTAGGTACGAGGCACAGCTTGCCTTGATTTGACCTTGTCAGCAAGAATGTCCAGGACTTCCTCGTCCAAGAAATCCGCCAACACAGCAAAAGAGTTCTGAGGACCAGATTTGGAAGTAGACGACATATCTGCTGGCTTGGGGTTGAAACGGGGGTAACGACGGTCCCATGGGGTAATGACATTACCTCTGGTATCAAATGCCAGCTTAGCAGGGGGACCCTTTGGACGATCTGAATACATTTTTCTGGCGGGTTGATGACGGGGGGCAGAGGAAACCATAGCAGGAGCAGCGTGCTCAGAAGACAACATTTCCTTCCTGCGCATATATGTACGCATGGAATCTTGTGAGGGAGTAGACACAGTATTTTCCATGCCAGCAACAACCCTGTTGCCTTTTTTTGCACGTACTTCCACCCAATCAGTGGCACGGGAATCCAGACCCGAAACCTGTTGTTTACCTTTGGCCAGAACTTGGGGCTGGTGGATAGCATCCAACGACGGGGCATCACACACCATATCTTCCGTGGGCGGCGCAGCATGGCCAGCATCGGAGGTATGTTGCTGTTCCGGGCATTCAGCCATGAAATGCCCCAACTGTCCACAGGAAAAGCAATGCCCTGCAAAATTGCCCCGTTTCAATCTAAAGTGTAACGGATGCATGCCCGAACAATTAAGGCGTAACCAAGCAGGCCTTTTTCTTGCAGTGTCCCATAGCATACACAAGCGGTTGCGATTCACTGTCCGGAGACTGGGAGGGACGAGAACAGTGCCCACCGCGGCCATAGCATCCTTCAACAGTGGCCAATAAACAGCCGGGCAATTTTCCACTTCCACCCATACAGGGCATTCACGTTGCAGCAGACGCTGAAAATCTGCCATTGGGCGCCATGGAACCACATGAACCAACCGGCGTTCAAAAAATAAAGGCAGTTTAGACAGGAGAGCAGCACGATGCGTCTCTGATTTTAACAGAACCTCAAAAAACCCCCTGGAGCCAACAAAAATCTCTTCAACACGTTCCCCTTGTAGCAGACTGTGCAGCCACTGGCGAATACGGGAAAGCAGCGGGATTCGACCAGTGAAGAAGAGTATCACAGCGCGATCATAAAATACTGAAAAGGAGCGCAGGACAGTTTTTGAGTCAACGGTGGCGTCCAGAACATCGTCAGGCGCTGAGTCGGAAAAGGCTTCCTGATTATGTTGAACGTAATCGCCAAGCAACGTGTTGGCAAATTCCAGTAAATGCTCCCAGTCAACATCCTGGGAGTCCGCAGGATCAGAAGCAACCTGAGCATAGGAACGATCCTGAGGAACACCTATCTCTTCCGGAGTATGCTTGGTACGTTTACCCGCAGGCTGAATGTCGGGACCCGGGAGCATCTCTTCGTTGCACTGAACCATGTCCTCAGGTTCCTCGGCATCAGAATCCGGGCCAAGTGCTGCCACTGTTTGGTCTATGAAATCCAGATCCAAACCAGCCATCGTATGACAATTTGATCGTGAAAGAGGACTGACCCTGTCTTTCTCCCGCTCTCTCTCTCGCCCGCTGGTCTGTACAGATGCGCTGTCCAGGGGTGTACTCTGCAAAGACAGCTAATAAAAGCTGAGCTGTACGAGGAAGAAGGCTAGCAGGCAACGGCAGGGCCGAACCGTCAGCCACAGACTCGCTGCGAAGCAGGGGCGACAAGAGATCGGACACGCAGCCGAGGGCGACGGAGCCTGCAGACGGGGCCTGCAAGCGAGGGCGACGGGGCTCAGGCGGCGGGGCCTGCAGACAAGGGCGGGGCCTGCAGACGGGGCCTGCAAACGCAGGCGGCGGGCCTGCAGACGCAGGCGGCCGGGCCTGCAGACGAGGGCGACGGGGTGCAGGCAGTGGCGAGGGCGAACAGGTAAGAGCAGGGTTTCGCAGGCGCTGACGAACGAGGGCAGGCGATGGCGAACAGGGAGGTCGCGCAAGCGATGGCGATGGCGACAGGGAGGTCGCGATTGTCAACCAGTCGGCAGCGCAGGGCACGCAGTCGCCATCCAGCCTCTCTCTCTCTCTCTCTCTCTATGTAGCCCAGAGAGCACTCAAAACTTCTCTCTCTTTTTTTTTTCGTAAAAGGTAATTGTATTAATTACGAAAAAAATACAAGATTATTGGATTACAAGATACATGATGACACAAAGCCATCATGTGAAGAGGTTTTCTCTTTCTGTCTCTCTCTCTTTTTTCTGATTACAAGATACACGAGGGCCCTAGGCCAACGTGTGGGGAAGCCCCGTAGGGATGCACTGAAAAGGTTACACCAATCATGGCAACGACCCAGCGGCAATCGCCATATGCCACGGTTGCAAATCCTCCCGAGGGAGCAAGTCGGAGTGTCGGATGATATCTAGCTGCCAATGCAAGAGCCCTTTAAGCCTGGCAATATGTCGGGGTACATTAGAGGCCGAATCAAAGAGAAAAGCATTGCGCGTGGTCCAAATGTGCCAGCAACCCCAATATCTGAAAAAGTGAAATAAGATCTTCTCATGCAACTGTGGCGGTGCGGGAAACTTCGGGCGCACAAAAACCCAGTCGAAAGGAGTTAGCGAGGACCCCACCACCGCGCGCCAAATGTGCGACAAGAGCGACCAGATATTCTTGGCGAGCGGGCAAGAGAGAAAACGATGTCGGGCCGATTCCGCCGGTGTGGTACAGAAGAAACAATTGCCATTCGAGATGCGACGCTTGGCAAGGGCCGAGGCCAGAGGAAGACCACCAATCATCACCCGCCAAAGAAAAACCTTGCATTTGAAAGGTGTCTTATTTAGCCAGCCCTCCATCAGCGTTTTCTGCCACCATGATAGCGATTTCCGCAGTCCCCAAACAGTATTAGCTTTCTCTCCCAGCCATTGGTGATCTTGAACAAGAAGATGATACACCTGATTAGTAGAGGCCTTTTCCAGACTCAGGCGGCCTGCAAGGTCCCAGTCCTGCCAAGGGCGATCCACAGTCAAGGCAGGAAAGGGTTGCCGACCCTGAAGCTCCGACGAAAGCTGGTCCCATAAATCACGGTATCCACGCGGGATCTTGAAGAGTCGCCGAGCAGTCCGAAATGATACGAGGACATTGCGAGTGGCAAGGGTAGCATCCGCAACCGACGTCACACCTAAACGGGCCATGCGATTAAATCTTGGTCTGAGTTGATGTTTATCTTCCCATGAAAGGAGTCTCGATACTGCCAACAATTCCAGCTGAAAGGAGTTAGTCTGCAAGCGATCCCCTACTGGGTGCCAACGGGCCTTTTGGAGCACCACTTTCCAAGAGCCGACCAAGTGCAGTAACAAAGAGGAAGCGGGAATGGAAATACGAGAGTCAGCATTAAGGACATGCCACAAGGAGGCCCGAAGCCGTGTGTTGCCATGGCGGAGCCCGCTGTCCTCAAGAAAATAACGGGCTATGATGGTCCAAGGGTGATGGTCCACACACATGGCACGAAAAAGGGACCAACGGAGAGCTAACATATGAGTGTGTGCATCCAAAATAGCTCCTCCACCCATGCGCTTAGGGGTACATGCGTGTGACCACGAAATCCAGGAAATGCCGGCCTGCAGTGAATCCTTCTCCACAGCATGAAACGGATGGGATGAGTGAGGGCCTTCAAAGTAGTAGGCGTCCATGGCAACAAAGGCAGGAAATACGTTAGCATTGGAAGCATGATTGTCTGGGCCACTTTGAGGCGGACATGGAAAGGCCACGCTTGTGACTTCCAATACATAAACTTCGCCGCCAGTTTTTGTGAAATCCACTCCAGCAGGTCTTTTGGCCGTACATCCACCCCCAATGGGTATCCAAGATGCCTGACAATGGATCCACGGGAAACCACCTGGCCTTGCCAGCCTAAGGACTGTAAATCAGGCTCCGTGCAACTGAGAATGGCTGATTTGAGGGCATTGATGCGAAGCCCAGAGGCCTGACCAAAGAGTGTCCAAACATCTAATGCCCTGCGAATGTTGTCCCTGTCCGCCTGCAAAATCATAAAGGTGTCATCAGCCAAAGATTAACTAACGAAATGCGGACCCAACGGAAGAGACAGCCCGGCCAGCTGAGCAGAGGCTGCCATGGAGGATAACATTGAAAGGACCGGGTGAGTCGCCAGGGCAAAGAAGAGAGGGCTCAACGGACAACCCTGTCTGACCGAGCGTGCAAGGACAAATGACTCTGTAACTCCACCATTAAGCATAACTCTGGAGGAAGCCTCAGCACTAATGGTGTAGATTAATCGGGACATTCGGAGGAAGCCTCAGCACTAATGGTGTAGATTAATCGGGACATTCGGGTACCAAAGCCCATAGCCGACATGAGGTCTGCAATGAAAGACCAGTCCACATAGTCAAAAGCCTTTTCCAAGTCCAATTGAATCAATACCACTTCTTGACTGGAGTGCCACGCATAGTCAATAGCCATTTGCACATTTAAGATATTATGCAGAATGTTGCGGCCCTTAATGAAACCATATTGGAGAGGATGCACAATAGCTGGAAGGTGCTTGTGAAGCCAATTCGCCAGCACTTTGGAGTAGATTTTATACATGGAGCCCATCAAAGAGATTGGTCTCCAGTGTTGCAACTGTGACGGCGAAGGGACCTCTGGAATTAGTTTGATAAGGCCTTCTTTCCATGAGGAGGGCATGACTCCCGTTTTCCACACCTGCTGAAACATGGCCACCAATGGCTTCACCAACTGCGTGGCCGAGGTCTGAAAGAATTCATTAGTGAGAGCATCCCAGCCAGGGCTTTTATCATTCGACAGGTGCAGCAAAACGTCCATAACCTCTTCCTCGCAAATATCCGTCTCCAAAGCGGCTTGCATGTCAACTAGAACCTGCTGGCGAACCAGATGATAGAAGACCGAGCGGGCATGCGTAACCTGGCTAGAAGGCGAGGAAGAGGAACCAAGAAGTTCCATAAAATAGTTTCTGCACATAGTGACAATGGTCTGCGGATCCGTGACCATGCGACCTTCCGAATCCTGGAGTCTGGTCATATTTTCGCGAGCCGGAGACGCATGCAAGGCGCGAAAGAACTTATGAGACTGGCAGGCGCTATCTTGCATTGTGTCCGTCACGTTGTGCAGCTTGGCCTGTTGATAAGATTTCAACTGAAACACTTGAAGAAGATGGGCCAACCGCCTCTCCAGAGAGAGCAGAAAATCATCATCAGGGGAATCCAGGAGCAAGGAACGGACCAAAGCCAGTAAGTCTTCTGCTGCATGTCGGCGTCGGCGGCAAAGCGAGGCATGATGGATCCCATACTCGCGAGCAACCCGCTGCACATTAGAGAGCAGCCGTGCAAATGAAGGCAAGCCCTCAGAGGCGAAGTCCAATAAGAACCTCTCAATCAACTGCTGCATATAGCCCTGGAAAATTGAACGTAAAGGGAGCTTATCCAGGAATTGCACAAAAGGTGCAATACAGTGTGCCCGCATCTCAAGCTGGAGGGGGAAGTGGTCCGACAACGCATATTGCCGCAAGACCTTCATTTCCAGCATCTCGGGGAGAAAATCATCACCCTGCATGATATACATTCTGTCCAGTCGCGACCAGGTAGTTGCATATTGTGCGGAATGAAAAGTAAACCCTGAAAAAGAAGGGTGAAGCCACGACCAAAGATCTTGCTTGAGCACGTGCAAAGCAAAGGAACTCCACACCCGGCTTTCCGGCGTATCCATTACCGAATGCCCTGAAGTGGACTGAGAAGAGTCAACACACATATTGAAATCTCCCATCAAGAATCCCCTTCGGCCGAGTGACATGGAACCCTGCAAAGTGGACCAAAGATCCCGTCGGGATGCGGGATCATTCGGAGCATAGAGGCCCAACAGCCATAAAATCTCTCCTTCAAATAAGACTTCGATCACCAGAAAGCGGCCGTGCACATCATTTTTAACAAGGACAGGCTGATATTTCTCATGGACAATCATCAGCACGCCCGAATAGTGCGTAGCATGGGTCCCTGCATAAAATAGACGGAATCCATGACAATCCATCACTTTTCCTGCTTCACCGTGACTTTTGTGCTCAACTGCACACAATACATCCCACTGGTTCTCGTGCAAGACGGTCCACATGGCATGTTGCTTATGGCGAGAGCAAATGCCTCGCACATTCCACGTGGCTATCTTCATGTATCCTCAAAGAAGGAAGTCAGGAACGAGGCGCCTACTGCCTCGATTTCACCTTTTCCGCAAGAGCATCCAGGACACCCTCATCCAGAAAATCAGCCAACACTGCGAAAGAATTCTGGCGACCTGCTTTGGAGGTAGAAGGGAAATCCACTGCCTTGGGAGAGGGGCGGGGATAACGCCGGTCCCAGGGTGTAATAACATTTCCTTTGGCATCGAACGCCAGCTTGGCAGGTGGGCCTCTGGGGCCGTCGGTATAGGCTCTCCTTGGAGACTGATTGCGGGGGCCCGACGGGGCCGTAGGACGCGCAGCCTGCTGTGAAGTGACCATTTCTTTCCGGTGCGTATACGTGCGCACGGAATCCTGGAAAGCGGGAGGCCCAGGATCTGCCAGGCCTGCATCCAACTTTTTACCTTTTTTAGAACGTGCCTCAATCCAGTCAGTGCGACGGGAATCCACACTCAAGACCTGTTGTTTGCCTTTATCCATGACATGAGGAGACTGAAGGGCTTCCTGGGGCGTGGCATCAAGCACCATGTCGTCCTTGGGCAGCACAACCTGCGCGTCCTCGGAAGAGGATTGCCCCAATTTACCACATGAAAAGCAGTGGCCCGCAAAGTTGCCCCATTTTAAGCGAAAATACAAAGGATGCATGCCCGAACAATTGAGGCGAAGCCAGGCGGGCCTTTTCCTGGCCGTGTCCCATAGCATGCATAAACGGTTGCGGTTCATCGCCCTGAGGCTTGGGGGAACCAGCACTGTTCCCACAACTGCCATCGCATCCTTCAACATGGGCCAATAGACCGCCGGACAGTTTTCCACCTCCACCCACACCGGGCATTCGCGTTGAAGCAGACACTGGAAGTCGGCCATGGGGCGCCATGGCACAACATGGACCAAGCGGCGATCAAAGAATAGCGGCAACTTGGACAGGAGCTCAGCGCGCTGCGTTTCCGATTTCGGCAGGACCTCATAAAACCCTCGAGGTCCAAGGAAGATCTCCTCAACAGACTCCCCTTGCAATAGATGGTGCAACCATTGGCGAATGTGCGAAAGCACTGGGATCCTGCCAGTGAAGAAAAGTATAACTGCACGGTCATAGAACACCGAGAAGGATCGCAAGACTGATTTGGGGTCCACCGTGGCTTCCAGCACATCATCCGTTCCCGCAACAGAAAAAGATTCGGTATTATGCTGGACATAATCACCGAGCAGAGTATTGGCGAAGTCCAGCAAATGCTCCCAGTCAATGTCCTGCGAATCCACAGGATCAGAGGCCAGTTGCGCATAGGAGCGTTCCGGAGGACTCATTGGCTCATCAGGCGTATGCTTGGAGCGTTTGCCGGCAGGCGGCTGTTCAGAACTCGGCGGCAACTCCTCCGTGCATGGCACCATATCTTCCGGCTCCTTAGCATCGGAATCAGGGCCAAGGGCTGCCACCGTCCGGTCAAGAAAATCCAAATCCAGGCCAGCCATACTGCTGTCTTCACACGCGTCCTGGCAGAGAGCGAGCTAGGTTAGGTTAGGTGAGGTCGAACCTGGGCAGGGACGTATTGCTGGTCCCCAGCTTCACGCAGGATCCAGTCAAGCCTGCACTGCCCTGGAGGACGGGGTCAGGCGGCGCGCAGGGTGGGATGGCGAAGGAACCATAGGGCAAGGCGGCGCAGCACGCAGGCGGGTCAAAGACGAAAGGCGCGCAGGGGGGGGACGAAAGGGCGCAGGGGGGAGCGACAGGCGAGAGGGCAGGGCGGCACGCAGGGCAGCGCCAAGCCCGCAGGTCAGAGGGGCGGCGGCAGGAGGGCCAGACGGGCGCAGGCGGGCCAGACAGGCGCACGCAGGGCCAGACGGACTCGCAGGCGCACTCTCTCTCTCGCTCTCTCTCTCTCTTTCTGAAGCGGCAGACGACCAGTTACAAACAGGCGTGCTGGTATGGCGAGCGCGACGTCATGGCAGAAACGGCAGCGCGCAGGTGGAACAGGCGAAGGTCTGGGTCAAAACGGGCAGTGGCGACAAGTCGCCAGCGAACCTGCAGATCGCGCGCTCTTCACAGCGAAGGGCGCCGCAGGCTGCAGGCGTCGACGGATACCACGGAAGGTCAGGTCGCCATCGCTCCGTCTCGCGCCATCACGTCTCTCTCTCTCTCTCTCTCTCTCTCTCTCTCTCTCTCTCTCTCTCTCTCTCTCTCTCTCTCTCTCTCTCTCTCTCTCTCTCTCTCTCTCTCTCTCTCTCTCTCTCTCTCTCTCTCTCTCTCTCTCTCTCTCTCTCTCTGTGTGTGAACCTCTCTCTCTCTCTCTCTCTCTCTCTCCGTAAAAGGTAATTGTATTAATTATGAAAAAAAGGTACAGGTTTACATGGTTACAAGATACACGATGGCTCTAAGCCATCGCATGTAATTCATCAAAAGCTGTTCCCATAAATGCATGTATCCACGAGTGATCCTGAAAAGCCTCCTGGCTGTACGAAACGATATTAACACATTGCGACTGGCAAGGATGGCATCCACGACTGAAGTTAAGCCCAAACGTGCCATTCGGTTGAATTTTGGTCAAAGCTCACGTTTCCCTTCCCATGAAAGTAACCGCGAGACTGCCAGCAATTCCAATCGAAAAGAATTAGTAGCTAAGCGGTCCTCCGTTGGATGCCACTGAGCCTTCCGGAGGACCAGTCTCCAGGAACATACCAAATGGGTCAGCAAAGATGACGAACTGGAGAACCAAGAATCGGCATTAAGAACATGCCACCAAGCACTCCAGATTTGGGTATTTCCATGCAGAAGTCCGTGATCCTCAAGGAAATAATGGGCGAAACGACCCAGGGATGATGATCCGAGCACATGGCGCAGAAAAGAGACCAATGCAGTGCCAGCATGTGAGTTTGTGCATCCAACATAGCCCCTCCACCCATGCGTTTCGGGGTACACGCATGCGACCAAGAAATCCGGGAAATGCCTGATGCAAGGAATCCTTTTTCCTTGGCATGAAACGAATAAACTGAGTAAGAGCATTCAGTGTAGTAGTAGTCCAGGGCAGCAATGGCAAGAAATATGTGAGCATTGGCAACATAATTGTCTGGGCTACTTTGAGGCGAACATGGAAGGGCCAGGCCTGAGACTTCCAATACAGAAACTTAGAAGTCAGTTTCTGAGAAATCCACTGTAGAAGATGCTTTGGGGGAACATCAACACCCAAAGGGTACCCAAGATGCCTGACAATGGAGCCACAGGGAACAACCATACCCTGCCAGTCCAATGACTGCAAATCCGACTCCGTGCAGCTGAGAATGGCTGATTTCAAAGCATTGTTGCGAAGATCGGAAGCCTGACCAAAGAGAGCCCAAACATCTAATACTTTGCGAAGGTTATCCTTGTCCACACGCAGAATCATAAAGCTGTCATCAGCCAAGGATTGGCTAATGAAGTGCTGTCTAGAAGGAAGCGACAATCCAGCCAACTGAGTAGAAGCTGCCATATGAGATAACATCGAAAGAACTGGATGAGTCGCAAGGCCAAAGAAGAGAGGGCTCAAAGGGCACCCCTGTCTGACAGAGCGGGCAAGGACAAATGGCTCGGTAACGCCTCCATTCAGCATGACTCGCGATGACGCCGCAGCACTGATGGTGTAGATCAAATGAGACATCCAAGCACCAAAGCCCATAGCAAACATAAGTTCTGCAACGAAAGACTAGTCCAGATAGTCAAAAGCCTTTTCCAGGTAACTTTCATTTCAAGCATCTCAGGAAGGAAGGAAATCATTCTACATGATGTATATGTGGTCCAACCGCGACCATGCTCTTGCATACTGGGCAGAATGGAAAGTAAACTCTGTAGAAGACAAGTGTAGCCAGGACCAGAGATCTTGCTTAAGAACAGCAAGAGCCAACTCATGCCACATACAACTTTCCGGCGCGTCCATTACCGATTGCTCTGATGTGGACTGCGAAGAATCAACACACATATTGAAATCCCCCATAAAAAAGCCCCGTCTGCCAAGTAACAAGGAAGTCTACAAAGTATGCCAAAGCTCCCAGTGAGATGAAGGATCATTTGGAGCATAGAGGCCAAGTAACCATAAGATCTCTCCTTCGAATAAAATTTCAATCACCACAAAGCGGCCATGTACATCATTTTTAATAAGAACAGGCTGATATTTTTCATGTACAATCATGAGCACACCAGAATAATGCATGGCATGTGTCCCTGCATAGAACAAACGAAAGCCATGGCAATCCACAACTTTTCCTGCTTCACCGTGACTCTTGTGCTCAACAACACACAAGACATCCCACTGATTCTCATGCAATACCGTCCACATGGCATGTTGCTTATGGCAAGAAAAAATTCCTCGCATGTTCCACGTGGCTATTTTCATGTGTATTCAAAGGAAAATCAGGTACAAGGCACAGCTTGTCTCGATTTGACCTTTTCTACGAGAATGTCCAGGACTCCCTCATCCAAGAAATCAGCCAACACGGCAAAAGAGTTCTGACGACCAGATTTGGAGATAGACGGCATATCCGCTGTCTTGGCGATGGAACGGGGATAACGACGATCCCATGGGGTAATGACGTTGCCTCTGGTATCAAAAGCCAACTTAGCAGGTGGACCCTTTGAACGATCCGAATACACTCTCCTAGCGGGTTGTGGACGGGGGGCAGAGGAAACCATAGCAAGAGCAACGTGCTCGGAAGACAACATTTCTTTCATGCGCATATAAGTACGCATGGAATCTTGTGCGGCAAAAGGCACAGTATCCTCCATGCCAACAACAATCCTGTTGCCTTTTTCTGCGCGTACTTCGACCCAGTCAGTGCCACAGGAATCCAAACCTGAAACCTGTTGTTTACCTTTATCCAGAACTTTAGGTGGGTGAGTAGCATCCTGCAACGGAGCATCACACACCATATCTTCCATGGGCAACGCAACATGCTCAGCATCTGAAGTGTGGTGCTGCTCAAGGCATTCGGCCATAAAATGCCCCAATTTTCCACATGAAAAGCAATGTCCTACAAAATTCCCCCATTTCAAACGAAAGTGTAAAGAATGCATGCCAGAGAAATTGAGACGTAACCAAGCAGGCCTTTTCCTAGCAGTGTCCCATAATATACACAACCGGTTACGATTCACGGCCCTTAGACTTGGAGGGACCAGAACAGTGCCCACAGCGGCCATGGCGTCCTTCAACATTGGCCAATAGACAGCCGGGCAATTTTCCACTTCAACCCACACAGGGCATTCACGTTGCAGCAAGCGCTGAAAATCTGCCATTGGGCGCCATGGCACAACATGGACCAAACGGTGATCAAAGAACAAAGGCAGTTTAAACAGGAGAGCAGCCCGGTGCATCTCACATTTCAACAGCACCTCAAAAAAGCCTCGGGGCCCAACAAAAATCTCTTCAACACATTCCCCTTGTAGCAGACTGTGCAGCCACTGGCGAAGACGGGAAAGCTGTGTGATGCTACGAGTGAAGAAGAGTAGCACAGCGCGTTCATAAAACACTAAAAAGGAGCGCAGGACATTTTTCGGGTCCACAGTGTCTTCCAGAACATCTTCAGTTTTGCAGAGTTAGAAAAGACTTCTTGATTATGTTGAACATAATCACCAAGCAGAGTGTTGGCAAACTCCAGCTAATGCTCCCAGTCAACATCCTGAGAGTCCACAGAATCAAAAGCAACCTGAGCATAGGAACGATCCTGATGATCCACTGTCTCTTCCGAGGTATGCTTGGTGCGTTTGCCCACAGGCTGGAAGTCAGGACCAGGGGGCATCTCTTCTGTGCACGGAACCATATCCTCCGGTTCCTCGATATCAGAATCCGGACCAAGAGCTGCCACCGTTTGGTCTATAAAAGCCAGATCCAAACCAGCCATATTGTATCACTACGTATGCCAGTCAGAGGCCGAGTGAAGATCTCACGGGAGGCAGAAATGCGCAGGCCTCTCTCTCTCTCTCTCTCTCTCTCTCTCTCTCTCTCTCTCTCTCTCTCTCTCTCTCTCTCTCTCTCTCTCTCTCTCTCTCTCTCTCCTGAAAAACGGACCCGGCACTGGACTGGAGAAGGGGCTTAGGAATCGCGCGAGCAAAAACAGACGGCCGCTGTGCAGAGAGGGCACGTGCACAGGCCGAGAAGGGCTCGTTCCCTTTGCTGGCTCACACTGTCACGCCCACTGTGTGGCAACGTGGGTGTGACAGGCTGCTTCCCCTTGGTGGCAAAACGGGCAGATCAGGGCGGCGTCTGACAGGGGAGGGCGGCGGCTGACAAGCCCGGGCGGCGTCTGACAGGCGAAGGCGGCGGCTAACAAGCGAGGGCGGCGTCTGAAAGGCGATGGCGGACAGGCGAGGGCGGCGTCTGACAGGCAATGGCGGACAGGACGAACAGGCGACGGCGTGTGGCAGGCGATGGCGGGTCTGATAGGGAACAGGACGGACGAGCGTACCTGATGGCGGGCAGGACGGATGGCAGGTTACGCGACGGGTCAGAGGGGGCAGACGGGCGGTGCAGACGCAGGGCAGGTCGACGTCCAGAAGCAGGCGAAGTCAGTCGGCTGCAGCAGAAAGGTCACGCGGCGGGTCAGAGGGGGCAGATCAGGGCGGTGCAGACGCAGGGAAGGTCGTCGTCCGCGTGAGTGGATAGGTATATCTGTATACATAAGCATCTCTCCTACACATAGTTGATATGTATCTTACAATTTAGTGTTATTGTAATCTAACTAGATGTATGCACAGTAAAACTAAACATATGAAGAAATTGATACTCACCTGTCCTGCAAAGAGGCGTGGTCGAAGTCCCAATGCTGAACAAGGCGGATCTAGAAGAACCTTATCAAAGCTATGTGGTGAAAAGCCTTTCACTCCATCAACCCGTTCTTGCAAATGCTGAGACTTTCCTGGTCCATTTCTCAATTTCCTGGCTTCTTTCCTTCCTTCAGCATTGCTTCTATATTGTGGCTTTCTTGTATTATCAACCATGGCATCTGTTTAGGATATCTTATTGTTTAAAGTTACCAGGAATCTGGAACAAAGGCTCTACACCTTTCTACAAGAACCAACTCTTTAAGTTTCCGATGAAAGAAAGCGACATCAACTCAACAATCTTTAGATTCAAATCCAACAATCAAACACTTACATGTCCTACTTTGCTTGATATCGGTATACACCACCATGTCACGATTATAATTGAGCAAGCACATGTGCATTGCTTCAATTTTTCTTATTTTAGCATTTGGAAATATGCACAAAAAACAGAATATGTTGCACTTTTATTATTAGATCATTCCGTTTAGTATGTAAGATATTCTACTCTTCACATGATACAATTCAGTAGCTTTTGGATTCATAATCCTCTACTAACTATTGACCTTGAAATAAAGGATTTGAACTTGCCTGGATCATCTGTAGCCATGGTTTGGCCAGTTGAATGGACCCTTGTGATATCAGAACCCCTGAACTCAGCTTTTGCAAACCTTGGTGTATCCACAGAATCCCTTGATGATGTAGGCATAAAAGCATGTTCTCCATCTGTTGGACTTTTGGTAGTATTGGATAAATCAACAAAACTTTCACTCAAAACAGCTTTAAGAGCATCAAGCTTATAAGCCTGAATACATGTCAATTTCATTTCTTCAGCAAGTCTCTTTATATCCATCACCTACAATGCACACATTACACTGATGTTATTAAGCATCTCACAAATATTTCCTATCCACCTTACAAAAAGGTGGAGGCTTGTGATCTTCCTGATTTTATTCACATACGAGTTCAATAATCAATATAAAAGCTAGAATAAGGCCAGATGTCAATGTACTTCTTCTTCTACCTCATTATAACATTTGCTCGTCTTCCATTAGTTACATCATAAAGGACTTTGCTTCCGGAATACGTTCAACATAGAATTGGTCCAAAGGAACATTCTTTGAATAATACAAAAAGAAAAACCTACTATTTTCCACTTTTAATAATAGTAAGTTCTTTTCCCAAGGAACAGGAAAAACGAATCCCTCAGCTACTCTTTTCCACTAGTGGGGGGATCATTGTGAGACTTCTTTGCTGGATATAAAGAACTACAGACCTCTAAGTAGTGCACCACAAAACACAAACAAACAAAACAAAAAACTAGGACCTTTCTTTTTCATCATGTGCCATCCACACACCTGTCCCAATGCTGAAACTGTGTTAAAACAACATGGTTCTGCTAACTTTCAATTAAATCAACCTTCTCTACTATCGCAATTGACCTTGTTATGTGACCTGTCAATTGCAATGATTTGTCCTTGGTCCTGCATAAGCATTGCAATAGCTGTACATTTGCCTCCTGGTGCTGCACACATATCAAGAATATGCTCCCCTGCTTTTGGTTCTGAAAAAGAAAACAAACATGACATGTCTCACTACGAAGTTTCCTGTTGCTTTACTTTTGGGTATCTAGCTGTTCAGTTGAGTCATAAAAATTATCAAAGATGATAGAGGTCCTTGTTTAGGATTGGAACTAAGCTGCATTTATTTGCAAACACAGAACAACTAAAGCATAAAAATTATCAAAGATGATAGAGGTCCTTGTTTAGGATTGGAACTAACCTGCATTTATTTGCAAACACAGAACAACTAAAGCATACAAGCACGTGTGAATACCAGCCAAGAAATTATGCTGTTATTGTAGACAAAGAATGCATGGATGCATAGTATGGACATAATTCCAAAGTAGCATCCACTCATTCTAAATTTAATATGCTGATACTGTAGACAAGCAATGCATGGATCTGTAGTAAGGACATGATTCCAAAGCAGCATCCACTTATTCACGTTGTACAGGCGTTGTATATTATATATAACACGCTTTCAGTAGTGCAAAAAGTTTTAAGTATGCACAGATAGAACAAAAAAAGCATCAAACAAATGGCATACTTCAAGCTCATCTTGTTCATTCAATCCACTAGGCCGCCCAAAATCATCAAAATCAATATGATGCAATCCTTTTCTTATCAGCAAAAAGAATGATCCTATCAAGTTTTAACAAATCCCATCAGAACAATGTATCCCAAGGCAAAGTACAAAAGCAGTCTTGTAAGGGACATCAAACACCCCCCAAAAAAAAAACAAAACAAAACAAAACAAACAAAAACAAAAACAAACAAAAAACAACAACAAAGGGGAAGTCTATTTCAAGGTCTGCATGGATAACCAATTAGGAATCATGAGGTCTGTAGTGACAGACCCTGTGCAGCTGACAATGAAAGAAAGAGCCAAAATGTCAGGTCCTGAGAAGAGCAGCTCTCCTCCTCATAGTCTCCAAACCACCCTGTATCCTCTCCCATCTCTGATGGAGAGGATGGACAATAGGTCTATAGCAAGGTAACATCGAGCAGTCAAAATATACCATCCAATGATGCTATAGCTATGAGCTCCTATTTGAGACAATGCCCCTGAGTTTACACTACTAGAAAAACCTAGTGTAGCAATCCTGTTCAAGATCTGTCCCAACACAAGAAATGCATGATTCCTGTGTACATGTTCATCTACATAGGCTAGGCCTCTATCTGTGACCCACGCAACTGACCCCTAGTCAAATCACGGACTCTGATATGCCATGAAACACCATCTTAAGGGCTCTCATCCATACCTCCTAAGCCCTAGAACCTTTTCAAATGCAGTGTCTTTGCATCTCCTCTGGCTCGCTGCATCTGACGAGAGACAAGATCTGTGACATTACCAAGCCAAATGCCAACTACTAGACTCTTCTGCACTAATAAACACAAAGAGTGTGTGATCTTTGGGGGTCTAAGGCTATCCTCCACTCTCATCCAAAAGTCAGCAATGAAAGGCTATGAAATATCCTGTGTTAAAATTATGCAATGTTATCTTCAGCACATCAGTGGACAAGCTTGTTGCAAGGTTGTTATCATTAGAGGTGGAAATATATCCCAGAGATGGAGAAAATGCACTCAAATTCTGATGTTTCACAAGCTTTGGCTTAATGCTATGAATTTTTTAGGGGGTTGCAATCCATCTTAAACCATTCCCTCCTGATCCTTCAATTTTTTTGTGTCTTTGCCTTTGGCTTTTATTATAGTAGACTTTAATAGTTAGTTGCAATGGACAGCCCTGAAATACTAAGACCAGCTTTCTTGCTTTGAGCCCTTGTGATGGCATTGCCAAGTATGGGTATTTTGTCCTCATTATGAATCATCTCTGCCCCAAAGAGCATGAGCAGCACAAACAGGACAATGGCCTTACTTGTGCGCCTTTCTCCTAGGACAATCAGGGAACATATGGGCTATCTCATATTTGAGGCATCGTTGCTCCGGTTAATGATCCTTGGAAGATTACAATTTCTATGGACATCTCGAAGACACATGTCCTGGCTGCCCACAGTTCCATTCTTAGCTATACGGCATATAAACATGCTCCCACAACGACAGCCCATTTTATCTCAAAATACTTCCCACCCAAATGCACATCCTCCACATCTACAACTGTAGAGTACAAGGTAGGTTGGTTCATGTCCCATAAAATGCAAAAATCATTTATGTTTCCAATTGACTAAGGCAAAACACTTGCCCCAATGAACTCTAAGCCTAGCAACTCATCACAAATGTAATGCTGAAAATTGACTACTTGAACCCATATCAAACACACCAATGCTAAATTAAGCTTTGATAGTCCTTGTTCAAGGATCACGACAGCATATCCAACATTTGCCTCCCAAACAAGAGAGGAGAAAACTCCACAATTTTATGTATGCACATAGCATTCATAAGATGCCCTTCATAAACGCAGCCCCTTGAGAGTGGTTTTCTCCATTGACAATGATAGAGATGTTCCATCTCATTCGGCCACTGTTTACGAGTGGATGTTTGCCAAGAAAAAAGATTTCCACAAAGATTCATCGAGACTTTCTGATTATTCTGTTTTTAAAAAGGATACTCAAGTATGATCCGTCCAGTCCCTGGACTTACTATGGTACCGAACATACACAAAAAAATGCCAGCTAAAATATGGTGTTCCATACAGTCATTAGAAAATACATGAGAGATCAAGGGTTAATCTAGTAAATATTACTTGCTTGAACATGAAAGTTATGGCCAAGAAATAGAGTGTCACAATGCACTATCTATTTAGTACAAAAGTTGGCCTTGTTGCTTCAACAGTGAGAACAAGATCAGAGTCAAGACCAGATGTAAATACTTCAACCCAATAAGTACTAATAAAGATAGGGTGGTAACTTGAAAGAGAGAAGGGAAAATTTAAGAGAAAGGTGGTAAGAGAGAGGTCCGGGAAGAGGAGGTGGTAAGGGGATGTAGGAAGAGGAGAATGAGGAATAGGTGGTGGCAAGAGGTAGAGAAAGAGGAGTTGGCAAGGGAGGTAGACGTAGAGGTAGAGGAAGAGGAAGAGGAAGATTTTCAATCTGTCCTTTTTTCTTTCCAAATTGGCAAGGCCTTTTTCTTTTGTCCAGAGGAAGAGGAAGATTTTCCATCTGCCTTTTTTTCTTTCCAAATTGGCAAGCCCTTTTTCTTTTGTCCAGTCTGGACCAGATGGATCCATTCTGTTCGGGGACGGAATGCAACCCTATTGTTAAAAAAGGGGCATAGGTTTATTCCAAGCTCAATGGTGCTTTGAACTTTGAAGAGAAGAAGCTGCATCATCTTCCCTTCAATTGTAGTCAATGCTAGTTAGTGGGGACCAGATCAATCAAATGTCTAGGTTCTAATGATGGCAGCCCCAAATCTAATCTCAATAGATCTCTGCCATTGATCTCACAAAAGCCAATGAATCCTGAGTTGCCATGGACTGTGCAAGTGTAATTGGGGTGTCGTGGTGTGTGGGAGGGTGGTGCAGATGCAGATGCTATGGAGGAGGATAGAGGGAGTCACATCATGGAGGGGGGAGTGTCAGTCATAATGAGGAAGGGGAGGAGGGTTCGTGCTTGGTGTGTGCATGTGGTCATGAGGGGCACCACAACATGGTTGGGCAAGCAAAGACAATCAAGATGAGGAGCAATGCCATGTCATAGTGAGGGGTTCCCTACCATCATGCTCATGGGGAGGGACATTGTCATTGTGCACTCAATGGGATTGCAATGCACAATTGCTATCATGTCATGATCAAGGGAGTGTGCTACATCATGGCTGGCCAAGATGTGGTATCATGAGAGAAATCATATGTGGTGTACGTGAGTTGTTGCATTATGGTCTCAAAACAAGGATGCAAAAGGGTGCACAACCATGACTTCCTGGGAGGTCAGTCATCCTTGTACCCAAGGCAATAGCTTCCTCCACAAATCCTCTCCTATAAGAAGACCTCTAACAATACGCTTCACAAGCAATGTTCTACTTTAGCAATATAGGTCATCAATCCCCAAACAACCTTTAGATCTAGGCTGAAGGATGACATCCAATGCTAACCTTTGCATTGGCTTGCCTACTGTCGCCTCATAACAAAATGAAAGTGTTAATAAGGCACTTCACTTCGCCAATACATGACCTAGAGAAGGCTTAACAAGAGATCGTATACCACATGGTCAGAAGAACAATGTGATTATCGGCCACTACTCTCACTACTAGAAAAAGTCTCACAGTGCTCCAATCAAGGATCTTGAGTCAAAAGAAACTGAATGAGCAGCCCAAACTTGGAATTCTTGGCTTGAGCTCAAACATAGTATCTAGCTACTTCTTTGTTGCCTTGACCGTCTCACACCAATCAACATATGGATATCAGCACCACCAAGCTTGAAGCCATCAGGATTGAGAAAAACAACAAAGCTTTGGATTTTATTGTAGAGATTAAGTTGAGGCTCAACTCAAACTTCCAAGATCTTGAAGAAGTACAAATCTAAGATCTTGAAGAAGTACAAGATTCAAGTACCTTGCCCAAAACATTGGCAAGAATGCTTTTATCACAGCTTGAACACTTGCTTCAGCACTTGATTCCCTCCTCAAGCTTGACTTATAAGCTAAAACTAAGAGACTTCAAGTACTTTATATGATTGAGCATTGAGACATTGAAACTTGGAGATTGAACTTGTGGTTATTGCTGCCACCTCAGACAGGGGTCTTGCTTTTTGCTCCATTCTTGGGATATACATCGCAACTTGTCCTCAAACCAAATCGAGAGCTCCACCAGGTTGTTGCACTGCTGCCTATCCCAAAATTTGCATTCTGCAAACTGCATGAATCAACTATATGAAGAATAGGCGGGGTTCACATGACAGCAATTGACCGGAAATGAGGCATTGAAGATCCTGTCTATATGAGCACTGATATTAAAAAGAAGTAAATTAACTAACCATGAAATGAGAAACAACAGATAAACAAAATAGACGTATGGCATTCCTGGAAAGATCCACATGTATATTGAGAACAAGAAGTGCCTCTATATAGGCTGGAATTAGATTCAGTAAAAGAGGATAAGATAGAGCTTTGAGGCTTGTAGGCCATGCAATGGGTTAATGGCTCTATAGGTACTCTCAAACCACAAGAGAAGTGGATAACCACATGGTACAGGGTCATGTTCACAACATGAGAAGATGCTTGAGTCCTTGTTCATTGCCACAGACTTGGCCCTACAGCTACAACAGAAGGTGTGTTTGCAATACTTGTAAGACAAGAGAAACAATTGGGCTTACAAAAGCAGACCCTTGAAAGACTTGGTAGGGATCAAGGACAGTCCTAACTTATGTTTATTTCATGTATTGGGATTTTGTACGGTCTTTATCTTAATGATGATTATTCATTAGGAGTTTTCTCAAATACAATTATCTTCTTGGAAAAAGAGTATGTTCCAAAACCTACATTTATCTGATTCTCCTCTCTATCTGCTATCAATTTAAGCAATAAGAGAGACTAACTAAAAAGAATCACCCCTGCAGACATGTAGATGCCAAGGTCCAGGCAAGCAGCGGGCAGCTTGCCTTTCACAAGCATGGCTCCCAACCCCACGCTTTCCTTTCACAAGCATGGCAAGAAGTGGGCAGGTCTGAGTGTCAATCCCACACTAGCAGCATGTGTTAAATGAGAAAGACATGTCTTAACAGTTTTCTCTCTTCCCTGCCCCAAAGAAATCCTGAGAAGTTATTAGGCATTGTTCCACAGCTTTCTACAGAATCAATTATGGCTCCTCAAATGCTAAAGCTTACCATTATACAAAATCAGCTAAAAACCTAACTGTACAAAATAATGAACACATAGCTCCAAAACCACAGCCTAGAGAAGAAAATCTATTATACGTAGTTGTGATCTTTATTCATCCCTGAAGCCAAATTTGTGGCTGAACACAACCATCCATGAGTTCTGCAACAAGCAGAATAAGGCCAGTTGCACCAGGATGAATTCTGGACAGCAAGCACATGTAAACAGGTCCAAAGCAGACACACTGCAATGCCCATACTCACTTCTAGGCAAATACATGAGAAAGATATAAGAAGATGCACACTTTTTTTTTGCAAGTAAAATGTGGCTAATTATATTACTCAAAAGGCGGATTACAATGGAGTGCTCATGCTCAACAGACTAACTGGAGCTGATGCAAAGTCACAAATACATCATGTATACAAGCCTCTCAAGAAGGTTTGGGGGGGATGGGGGCAAGAAGCCATGGAGGAGGGGTGTATCACCATCTGGGGCTGCCTGCCTGCATCATGAAGAACAGGTCATGGCCGCCCTAGGTGCACAGAAAGTGAAAATGGAGCTCCTGACGAGCTCGAGTCTCGCCCTGCACCTGGTCCCACCAGCCGCGGAGGGAGTGGATGATGGAAGTCCAAAGCTATGCCAAAGTCGTCTATACTGAAAGGCACTCCCTGCCAAAAACCTCCTAACAGCGCGTCTTCCAGATGTGCCATCCTATAAGACTCCCTACAATCTCCCATACCTCAGAGCGGTCTGCTGTGGGCTCCAGTACTTGGCAGCTCGGTAAATCCTCCAGGCCAACCACAGCGCAAGACCTCAATACAAAAGGTGACGGCCCTGGCTGACTACTTGCCAACAGAAAGCTCCCCATGAGATACATCCAAGGCTGGGTGCCAGACGGCGAAGAATGCAGTAGGCTCCTCTCCACACGAGTTGTGCTCCCTCGCAAGACCAAAGGCAATGCTTTGGAGTTTCCAAAAGCTGCTGTGGGCAGTGTTTACACCCTCCATCTTGCTACATCTGGGCTAGCCAACTCCCAACCGCCAGACCTCCATGTGCCAAAAGCCATAGGAAATACAATGCCCTCCTTGGCTTCCAGCTGTCCCATAGGCACTAGCCAACTCCCAACTGCCACACCTCCATGTGCCAAAAGCCATAGAAAATACGATACTCTCCTCGGCTTCCAGTTGTGCTCCCTCGCAAGACCAAAGGCAGTGCTATGGAGTTTCCAAATGCTACTGTGGGGGCAGTGTTTATACCCTCCATCTTGTTGCATCTGGGCTAGCCAACTCCCAACCGCCAAACCTCCATGTGACAAAAGCCATAGGAAATACGACACCCTCCTCGGCTTCCAGCTGTCCCATAGGCGCTAGCCAACACCCAACCGCCAGACCTCCATGTGCCAAAAGCAATAGGAAATACGATACCCTCCTCGACTTCCAGTTATGCTCCCTCGCAAGACCAAAGGCAGTGCTTTGGAGTTTCCAAAAGCTGTTGTGGGCAGTGTTTACACCCTCCATCTTGCTGCATCTAGGCTAGCCAGCTCCCAACTGCCTGACCTCCATGTGCCAAAAGCCATAGGAAATATGATACCCTCATCGGTTTCCAGCTGTCCCATAGGTGGCGCCAAAAAGTCCAACATAAGGCATCCGGTGATGCTGCACTCCACCCAATATCTGCTAGACGAAGGCGCCCAGTCCATGTCCTCTTGCATTGGTACATGTCTACCAATCTTGGCTGTCTACTCCATGAACCTCAGTGGCTTCTTGGCAACTGTAGTGGCCAACCATAGCCACTCTCCAAGGTCCCACTCCAACTCATCAAGTGGCCTGCTCTCCCATATCCAAAGGCGCCACTCCCAGAACTCCGCCTAGAACACAAAAGGGTCTGGGTTCGTAAGAAAACCAACCAACTTTCGCCAGTTGATTTTCACTCCCGCTACAATGCAAAACACCTCCAGAGCTAGTCTCACTCTCTCCAACATCAACTCATCATCCTCTATATAATATAAAGGGCGGTATCATCTGCATACTCTAAATCTAATAGCTCTCTCTCCTCCCTCATCGGAAGTCGAAGGCCATGTAGCCTCCTCATACGTGACCGGAGGAAGTAGGACACCGCCTCTGCAAAGAGTAAGAACAGATATGGGGCAAGAGGACAGCCTTTGCCAAGACCGATCTCTCCAGCCGAAACTCCTCCCCCCTCCTTTCACCTATGAGAACCCTGCTAGTAGCCAATCTGTAAAGTGCAAAAACCCCGCGGATCCATGCCTGGGGGAAGCCCAACCTCACCATGGTGCCCTCTAAGAAGTCCCAGCCAACCCTGTCATAGACTTTCTTAAAGTCTAGGAGAAGTACATCCAATCCCTGACCACTGTGCTGAGCCCACTCAGTCACCTCAAAGAAGGTGAAGACATTGTCCAGGATGCTCCTATCCTGGACAAAACCTGTATGTGTGTCATGAATGATGTCTGGAAGCACGGAGGGAATCGCCTACCAATCATCTTGGTCAGTGCCTTATAGGCCATTGATAAAAGGGTGATCAGTCTCCACTGGGATAGCTCCAACTGGTCTCCCCCTTTGGGGAGGAGACTAATAAGACCTGCCGAAAGACTCCCTAGCATCCGTCCTAAGCTGAAGATCTCCTGAAAGCCTAGCAGTAGGGGGTCCTTCAACACCTCTCAGTAGGCACTGAAGAAGGCCCTAGAAAGACCATCCTCTCCCGAGCATTTATGCCCGTCCTGTGCATGGAAAGCCTCCTCTATTTCCTTCTCTGTGAAGGCGTCTAGGAGGGAGTGTTCCATCTCCTCTGTAATGAGGGATAGAATGTGATCCCAGACCTGTTGTCTACAACGCTATCCTCTAGCTAAGACTGCCTCCTCAAAAATGTGTTTGTAGTACTCAGTGGCAATCTACATCACCTCATCTAGGCTACAGTGAATCCTCCCATACTGATCACGAAGGCTAAGAATCTGATCGCCTGAGGTGCAAGGCTAATGCATCTAGAAAAACTCCCTGCACATCATGTCCCCCTTCCGCACCCAAAAGGTTGCTAACATAAGGAAGGAAAACTCTGAACGCCTGTCCTGGAGACTAGCGAGGGCTGCCCATGAGCACATCTCCTGTGCGCGCAGAGTGGGATCCCCTTCTGCCTCCTAGAGTAGTCTCTATGTGGCTACTAGGTCTCGCTGGAGTGCTCTCTCCTCCTCCCAACTCTACTGCTTGGCCTATAGTGCTGCCTGTTGGAAGATTCTGCTCGACTCGACTAGGACCTCTACAACCTCCTCTGCGATCGAGTCCCTCCTGTCCCACTCCCTAATCCAGAGCTACTCAAGCTGCCTCCTCACCTCCTCCCTCTTGTAGATCGAGTCCCTCCTGTCCCACTCCCTAATCGAGAGCTGCTCAATCTGCCTCCTCACCTCCACTCTCCTGTAGATCGAGTTAGGGATCCGACAGGATCACATGTCTGGGGTTGAAACTAGAGCATCAAGTGTAAGGAGAACCGGGCAATGATCAAACAAAGAGGGGCCAACCAACTGCCCTACCTAGCCTCTGTGAGAGCACCCCCACTCTCCCATATAGAACCTATCCAGCCACTCCAGAAGAGCTCCGCCCAACTGCCTGTATCCCCAAGAAAAGTCCAGCGACCTCTCCCTCCTGTGAAAAGCTGGGTCCCGCCAAGCATCACGTGCTCCTACTGCGAGGAGGAAGACCTCCCATGCCTCCTGCTCATCCCCTACCATACCCTGGTAATCTCTGCCTCTGCCCTACTCGTCCTCTAAGGCCTCCAACTTGTTGAAGTCTCCTCTAACAATCCAAGAGTTCATGTCTCGGAATCTTGCTGTGATCTCCACCCAGAATCTGCTGCGTTCCCTAACCTCAGTAGAGGCATAAACATTGAGGACTCCAAGGCACTAGTTCCCAATATCCAATCTCATCCATAGGACCCTCCCTGCCACAGTAATCCTCTGGTCACGTACACAAGCGGTGAGGCTCAAGCCAATAGAGGTGCATATGCCTCCACTCTTGTCGTGGGCACCGATGGAGTACTCCCAGTAGGTGTGTGAATTGCTTAGGAGTACGTTGCCTACCCGATTGACCTGAGCTTGTGCTCCTACAGAAGTAAGATGTCGATCCGTCCCGCAAGGGAAAGCTGCAACTCCTGCCGAACAATCAACTTCCTAGAACCACGTGCCCCACTATAGTGGAGGCTATTTACATTCCAAGATACTAGTTGTAGACCCATAGGGAAGCCTGTGTGACTGACCAAGCAGGCATCTATTCGATGTGGAAGCTGATGATGAAGAGGAAAAGCTATGGGGCATGCGAATATACTTTGCCACAGGCCTAGAAGGTGAACTCCATTCCCCCATGGTGGCCCTCGCAGACCATGGGGGTAATAGATGCTACAAGCAATACCATCAGGGCATCTATCAGCCAGGCTGAGAGGCGTAACTCTGTACACTGATAGAAATGGACAGCATGTGCCAAGGGCCACTCGATCATATCCATGGGTGCTCTCCACTGTGGAAGGGCTCAAAAACTAATGCTCAAATGTGAGACCTTGGCTCCAGCCCACCAGTTAAAGCCCATCATGCAGCCTGGCCACTGCTGGTAAAAGAGTGCTAGTCCTCCTCCCATCCACTAGGAGATGTGGTCTGCCACCTGGCCCTTCACCTCCTCCTCTATCTGTGACATCGTCTAGTCTCCTGAATGAGAGGTTTGAAGGAAGAAAGCATAGTTTGGTCCATCCGATGGTGCTAGTAAATGGACCTTGCCACTCCTTGACTTACGGGCCACGAAGATCCCCACCTCTAGACGTAGTGGAAACTCTCTGCGCTCCACAACTCTCAAGTAGGACCACAGATCACTGCAGAAGAACTCATGTAGTAACAGTTGCACATATCTCAAGAAAGTGTAACGAGCGGAAGGGACAGATGAACTAGTGGCCAGGGGGGGGGGGCCGTGTTGGGGGAGGGGGGATCCATGAGGAGGAGGAGGAGGGGGGATCTCACGTGAGATAGCCTGTGACGCCTCCCTAGGTGGTGGATGTAGAGGTCTGTGATCCTACCACGTGGGACAAGCTTGGGGGGGGCGGGGGGGTTGCTTTGCCAGGGATCCGTCACTCCCCTCCTACTCTCTGCTGCCGGGGTTGTGTCTGAGGGGCTGACTAAGGCCCCTCCTACAATCTCCCTCTCTGTCGTCGCTGGACCCATGTAAAGCCATCACCGTCCACCTACAGGCACGTCAATGCAACCGCCTTAGCTCCAAAGCGCGTGCAATATGCTGCCTAATGCCCAAAGTCATGGCATTGTAGGCACTGCCCTAGCTGCCCAGTCACAATAACCTATTGCCTGAAGGACTGTCCGCCTGCCTCAATCTCCAGAAACTTTGGTATGTTCTTTGTATCTTTCACATCCACCCGTACCTTTGGGACTCATACCACTGTCACTACATCTGCAAAGGAGGCAAGAAGATTTGTGCTGAAGATCCATACAAAGTCCTCCACTAACTGACAATACTCTACCGCCAGTCCGAGGAATAGTAACGTAACCATTGTCTAGAAAACCTGTTGTAGAGCACGAATTCCTCCACTATGAAGCCACTATACCAGGGAACCATGTAGATGACCCCCTTCATGGAGGCATAAGGTGAGCTATCCACTAGCTCACGGGCTGGGTCCACAGAGGTGAGTCAAACCATGAAGATCCCTTGACCCATGAGAACTCCCTCCATGATCTGTGTTGTGCCAATGTGCAAGGTGGAGTGAAGCCAATCCCGAAGCTCGTTGGACCCTAGATGGGGAGTGTCCTACGACCTGACCAAAGATCGTTGTTTCTTTCAGCTCCAGCTCTGTGGCACAAACGGCTAAGAGTTGTTTCTCTCAGAGAGGAGGATGTGCAAGGTGTTTGACTAGGGGGCACTTGCAAAATGCACCAAGGTCTCTGACCAGAGGTTCCATTGCGCGTCCTTGCTGAGAACCTACCAATCACGCTCATGTGCTATTGGAGGGGGGAATGTTGTTGCAAATGGAGGGAGCAAGGGGGGGGGGGGGGGGGGGGGGGGGGGGGGGGGGGGGGGGGGGGGGGGGGGGGTGGTTGGGGGGCGGGCACACGATAAGGTGGGGGCAATGTGCCACAGGGGGGTAAGAGGGCAGGGAAATGGGGGGGAAAGCTGGGGCACAATGACAGGGCAGGAGCTTGAAGATGCACATTATATGCTGGTCACCACTCAGCACTGTATCAATCTTCACTTGTCTAAATATAAAGCTAAAGACAAGGCTACTAACTAAGCTTGGACTGTCATCATAACACTCAATAAACAAAACATTCAATTATCAACTATGTATCCACCACACTATACTTCAAAAATGTCGAGATTGTTTTGATTAACGAGATCAAAGCAGAGAGGGCATTAGTTCTCTTCTTGTTATGTTTTAACTACTAGCTACTACTTGGATGTGGAAAAATGAGGTTTTTCTACCAGTGGGAGCCTTAATAATGTAGCCTCAAAGGACATTAGTGGTGACATATCATTTGGTTTGCTTCATCTGAGTTATCTCATATCAGATTCTAGTGCATTATTTTACTCATGCACAAGATTCACCCTGCAATATGATCATGCTGAAAGGGTTGAGGGCTTAGATTCATGTTTTGCTTCAGGTACTAATAAATGGGTATGACATTGGCCAAATGGGAGCAAAATACAGGTTGGCAATACTTCATTCTATCATGAAGGAGCTTGGCACAAAAGTCTACTTTGTGAGAACTGCATTTTTCATCTTGAGGATGAGATCCAACATCAAAAATCAGCATGAGACTACTATGTGTGTGTCTAGCAATGACTTACAAGGATACAACCCTATAAACTTCTTTGATCTCCACCTACCATGATGATTGAAACTCCCACTCGATCATCATTATATAACATAATTCCAGTTTTGCGGGCTACTAGTATGGTGGAGATAGCATCAAAGGATAGTTATCTTAAGGCATTACTTGAGAAAATCAGAGGACATAGTCAAAGAACTGTTTTGAATTTTTTCTTTCAATGCATCCACAAGCAATTAGGGTCAAAAGACACGTTGGCATTGCTTCAGTGCATCATGGAAGGAAGCTTTGATCTCGAGTACAGGATCCAACATCAAAAGCCAGAATCAGCCTGTTAGGTTTGACTCATGCCTACACTCACATAAGAGTGTCAACGATCTTTAGTAGGACACTTGGGTAATTTTTACTCTCCGTACGTGAGGTTTTTTCCCCCAGATTTATTTCTTCTATGTTATGTGCCTATGTTACACAATTTGAGCACTTATCATGTTTTACACTCTTCGGGTGTGAACACCCTCTTACAACCCTCAGGTTTAAGGGTTATACTTTGTACTTGCACCTTACACTTCAAACTATTGCATTGGATGTTGTGCTATCACACTCTTACACTCTTCTCACTGTCAATTGTACTTGCAACTTAGCTTGAGCTTCGATCCTTGTGCATTCTCTCACCTCTCACATTTGGTATTAGAGCTGGCCCTCAACTCAGCTCGGCCAGTGGCGACCATCTCCAGCTGAGCACCTTGGCAGGCATTCAGCCCCACCCACCAATACAACTCCAGCTGTCAGCCCAGTTCACCCACCAACAAGCTCTTGCAGTCTGCTAGTTTGCTAGCCTACAACGCCAACACCAGCAACCCCACCCCAACCTCCAAGTATCTACAGCCGCTCTTGCCCATTCCCAATCCGTCAGTGCTAGGCCGCAGCTCCAGCTCTTTGTGCTCCTTCTTCAAGGTGCCACCAGGTCCCTGCACCCTGTGCAGCTGCCCCAGGCAGCGCTTCTGTCTACGCCACCAGCACCGGCCATCTATCGGTCTCCAACTGCACCTCCTCAACTCGACCTTCCAGCAGCCACCAGCAGTCTGCCTGCACTCACTCTTTGCCTGGTCCACCAGCACTCAAGCCACCACTCCAGCTCTGTACCCCTAGTCTTGGTAAGCCACTGACCGCCAGTCCCTGACCACCTACCCCATGTGCCACCGCCGCCAGATCACAAGAACTCAACCACCACCTGAAGCAAAGGTAAAAAGAGAAATTTATTCATTTTTTATTCAAACTTAATCGTGGAGGGGGCTTTTTCCCAGACAGGTAATCTCCGTTCCAGCACGTGTCTGGGACACAATTATTGCAGAGATTTTGTGAATTTTGGGTCAGAAATTTGGGGCTTCTACTGTCAACTCAGAGATTGAAAAATGTACATGTATGATAGTCTGAAATATACTGATTTTGTGCATTTTGGGACAAGAAATTTTAGGGCTCTTGCATTTTCAGTTCTGTTGAGCATTTATTGCATCTTGGATAGCATGCATTTCAAACAGCTTTTGACAGCGTGATTAAATTTGCTAATTACAGCAAAGTACTTGCTGTAATTTCTGGAAATTTTGAGATTTCCAGGTTGCTTCAGCTGGAGATATTGCTCTTTTGCTCTATGAACAGTGACATTTATAATGGCAAATCAAGGAGGTGATGTATTTACATATGTATCCAAGGAGGATAGGTTGGATGGCAACAACTATTCCCTCTAGTTCTTTATGATGAAGAATGTGTAGATTGCAAAGAATCCATGAGATTATGTCAGCAGTGAAGAAGTTAGGCCCGTAGTTGTGGCTCCTACTACTCCTCCAAGAGAGGACGTGAACAACAACTCAACCTGTTCAACCCACTCCAACTCAGCCACTTCCCAAGATATCAATAGCACAAAAGGCGTGGGACACACAGGATCCACAAGCTTCGTTACTAATTGCATTGGCAATTCAGTGATCTATCATCCCTCACATTCAGTCTGCAGCTTCTTCACGAGAAGTATGGCTGACCTTAGAGCAAATGTTTCCTGGAAAGAACAAGAGACGACTCTCTTTCTTGAGGAAAGGGCTTGAGACTATGAAGATGGATAAGGGTGATTCTATGCAGGATCATCTAAATAAAATTCAAGAATTGCGTGAGCAACTTATGGATGTAGATAAGTATTACTCAAATGCGCAGTTGATATCTACTGCCTTGAATTCATTGCTGCCCTCGTACTTGGCCTTCCATACGGCCTTGGGCCTCACCATGAGGATTTCTCCACAGCCACTTACTTTCCTTCACATGGTCAGTTTGCCCTTAGAGGAAGAGCAAAGAAGAAAAAATAGTGGTGTAGATGTCATTGCCTCTAAGCAGGCTTTTATGGCATGGCAGAAGGGCAAGGGCAACTAAGCTAAAAATGCTCCGCAAAGCTCTGGGACATTAGCTGCTTCACAGAGAAGCAAGAAACGCACGGGCATGCAAGCCAAGAAGAGCAAGTGCTACTATTGCAAAAATCTAGGACACTACATCACTGAATGTAGAAAACCCATAGTCAAGGAGAAGAAGAAGAAGTCAAGGATGTCTATTCCTGATGGACCTTTTACTGCCACTAAGTCTGCATCCTTTGTTGCCAACGAGGACTATTGTTTTTACACATGTAGTTATGATTCTTCTTGGTGTGTTGATAGAGCATTTAGTCCTATTGAGAATGCAAGCATATGGTTTTTTAATAGTTGTGCTTCCAAACACATCATATCTTGCAAAGATTCGTTTGCTTCTGTAATTGCAGCCTCGGCTAGCAAGGCTGTACAATGTGCCAACAATGCATCATATCCTGTTATAGGCATTGGAAGATTGTGTTGGCGGCCATTGTTGGCTCTATTCTCCGCTTCTTGAAAGATGCCTTGTTTGTGCTAGGCATAAAGAAAAATGTGTTATCTATTTCTTCTTTGGAAAGGTGTGGTTTGTAGGTCACATTTCATAATAACGGATGTATGGTCCAAGATAAGGAACACATTACTTCGGTTTTGATTGGCACTCTAGGTCATGGGTTATATGAGTTGGATGCTTTTTCTGTTAATCAGTCAGTCTATCTAGCGTCTACTCTTACTCTTGCTATGTCATAGACGGAGTTACAGCATGCTCGCATGCAGCATGTAAACTATGGCAGCTTGATCCTTATGCAACGTACACAGATGCTTGATGGTTTATCTCTCTTGGAGCAATCTCCTAAGCATAAATGCGAGAGATGTATAATGAGAAAAATGCATCGTTTTTTGTTTCCCCATGATGTTGCTTTTAGAGTAACCGCCAGATTACAAATTGTGCACTCAGATGTATGTGGCTCTATGCACACAAGGTCATTGGGTAGCTATTACTATTTTGTCACTTTCATTGATAACTTTACTAGTTTTTGCTAGGTTTCTCTTTGGTGAAAAGTCAGAAGTGTATGATGTACTTTTCACTTTTATAGCACTTGTTGAAAATCGATCCGGCTGTAGGATAAAGATTCTCCATTCAAACCTAGGAGAGGAAATACATGTCTTCTATGCTAAATTCCTTTTTGAAGCAAAAAGACATTGTTCATCAATATACTACTACTTATACTCCACAGTAGAATGGGGTTGTAGCGAGGAAGAACCAATTGCTCCTCGAGATGGTCAGATGTATGCAAAAAGCTTGCCACACTGTTTTTCGATGGAAGCAATTATGTGTCCTTGCCATGCCTCAAATAGCTGCCCCACAAAGGCATTAAAGAATGTCACGCCTTTTAAGGCTTGAAACATCCGGAAACCTTCTATTGGACATTTTCGTACTTTTGGGTGTCTTGCATATGGACACATTTCCAAGGTACTCGGAAAGAAGTTGGATAACAACGCTATTAAATGCATTTTTCTGGGCTGCAGCAGTGAGAGCAAAGGATATAGATTATATGATCTTGTCTCTAAAAAGGTATTTGTCAGTAGAGATGTGGTTTTCAATGAAAAATCAAAAATATCCCTTGCTCATTTCGAGACATATCAGGCTGCCAATGGTGTATTTTGAAGGGCTACTACCCATTTCTTTTGGAGATATAGCTGGAGCTTCAGCAAGTGAACTTAATGTTCAGCTAGCTGCTCTTCCAAAAAATCAGTGCAAGGCTAATCTAAATATTCAGCAAGGTGCTGAACTTGAAATTAAGCAAGAGCTTGTACACAATCATGAGGCTAGGCAAATGCCTAGATGGTATTTGCAAACTATGAAAGACACTCATTTGGATGCTCCTCGTACTAGAGGGCAAGCTCGTATGCATGATGGTGCTAATACAATGGGGTTTGTTATGGCAGCACATACACTTAATGATAAGAAGCCTCAATGTTTTGAGGATGCACAACATAGTATGCATTGGATGGTAGCAATGCAAGCTAAGTGTGATTATATCATAAAGAATCACACATGGGATTTAGTGACCTTGCCTATTGGGAAGAAAGCCATTGGTACAAAGTGGATCTATATGTTGACAATGTAGATGGATCCATTGACAAGTATAAGGTCATGCTTGTGGCCAAAGGCTACACACAAAAGAAAGGCATTGACTATGACGAGACATTTGCTCCTACATCCCGCATGACTACCATTCGGTCTATGGTTGCTTTGGCTGCCCATTATGGTTGGATTGTGCTCCAGCTTGATATTAAGACTACATTTTTACATGGGGAACTTCAAGAAGAAGTGTCTATACAATAGCCCATTGGTTTTGCAATTGAGGGACTAGAACACATGGTCTGCAGACTGAAAAAGGCTTTATATGGTTTGAAGCAAGCTCCTTGAGCCTCACATGCAAAGATTGATGCCTTTTTCTCAACCAAGGGTTCATAAACAGCTCATCAGAGTCTATGTATGTAAAGAGGAGGGATCCTTGCTTGTCATATGTCCATATGTTGATAATCTTTTGCTTACAGGGACACATGCTGATAAGATTTCAGCATTCAAACAAAATTTGCAACAAACTTTTGAGATGTGAGATTTGGATCCTTTGCATTGTTACTGGGGCATTCAGTTGATTCATGATGCTAGAGACATTGGATTATCACAATCTAGATACACTTGTAAATTTCTTGAGAGGTTTGGCTTATAGGATTGCAAGCCAGTTTATACACCAATGGAACCTGGACTGTAGTTGTCATTGCATGATAACAGTGATTTGTTTGATATCCATATATATGCTCCAACAGTTGGATCTCTTATTTACTTATGCAACACAAGGCAAGATATACAATTTGCAGTTTCAGCCCTGAGCACATATATGCATCAGCCACGCATGTCACATTGGTAAGCTATCAAGTGTATTTTCAGTTACTTGCAACGTACTAGCACTCTTGGATTGCTTTATGCCAAGGGGGGACCACTGCACTTACATACTTACAGTAATTCTAATTAGGCGTAACGTGTCCCCCTGTCCACTTGTAGGACGCATCTTAGCAGCCCATCGGAAAAGAGAGTCTAGAAAGCGCCGCCTAGCACTCCCAAGGAATGTCATGGGATTTGCAATCTAGGTCTTCCTGAGTCTGCCACGATGCAGAAGCATTCCGGCCATTCCCACTTAGGACCGACCTGAATCAGGGTTTTCTTACTGGTCAAGTTCCTAGAATGGTAGCTAGCGTCGAGCCCCAGACGAACTACTTTGCGCAGAAACATCAGGGTCGAAGCGGATTTATACTGCACTTGGTTCAAGGAGAATGGGAAACGAGAGGGATGCGAAGCTCAACCTCTCTGCCCATAAGGCATAGTCCCATTCCGTTCCCCTAAAACAATATAAATCGGGACTCTAGCTTTCTAGATTCTAAGTCATTGTTACCTTGCTGTCAATTCCTTTGAGAAAAGTTCCCGGCCAACCGGGACCACCCTTCCATAGGACGGACCCAGGGTCACATCCACTGCACTTTCCTCCGGTTGCTTTAGTTGTCTAATTACCTACCACATTTAATTTGACAAGCAAAAACAACTTCCTTAATTAGCCAATTAATCACTGGTTCCTTCACGTAACTTAGGCACTGACATAGAAAAACAATGTCAAGCAAGTTCCTTTTCAACATTTGATCTTTATTTATCAGTCTTTGGAATACATCATATAATCCGCCCGAAGGCTATTCCAGAAATCCTCAGGGATCGCTATTCCAAGTTTCCGCCCGTTGACTAGTATGCGGGCCTCAAGATCCCATCTCGAGTCACATCGGCCTCTTATGCAGGATCCGGAGGCAAGGAATTTACGGCCAAAGCCCCTACTGGCACCCAAGCGTCCTCCTGCTCCAAGTAGCATCCACAGAGAGACCTCTCGCGGCGGGTTCGGTCCACGTACCTGGCGCGGCTAACAACCCCCTTGGATAGGGTCAGGCAAACAGTCGGAGGTAACTGATCCTGCCTCTCCCTCCATGCTTTCAACCTGAAGCATTAGTTATTTTTCCTGAATTAGTTCTTTGAACAAAGAAGTACAAACAGTGCACCTAAGTGTACAATCAAGAACATTCCAATGGTCGTTTGCACGGCCAACTGCTAAGGTGTGATTCCTTCTCTCTGAATACATCCAACATTCTATCCGGGATCAATCGCGACTTGGTAAGATCCCAAGGGTTTCGTAAGCTAAGCTACTTGTTTACCCTTTATCCTTGGGTTAGGGTTTATACCCTGTTAACCCAAATTGTCAATACATTAGGTTTCCTTATATTAAGATCAATACATCTTGGACAATCCCGTTGTTCTCTCTTGATTGGTCAATTGCCTGCTAGGCAATTCATAATTACCCTAACTTGGCAAATCAGCCCCAAGGAAGGGTGATGTAGCACAATGACTACTCATCCTCTAGAAAAATTAGACTTGTACTTAGAACTCGCCATCCTTGTTCTAAGGAGTGGCAATACTATTTTGTGATTTAGACATAAAACCATGCGACATTACCACTTGTTGCACGAGATACGTGTCAGTACTTAACTTATGGGATTATTTCTCCCATCACACGGTATTCCTTGGTCAGGAATACCTTTGGTCAAGATGTAGCATTTGGGAGTCCTCTTGACCCAATCCAATCCCCTAACCTTAGTAGGCCGATAACGCTTTGGCCCTAGGGTTCCTAAATTCATACGGAAGTCTAGTATTTGGTCAATTTATCCTTAGGGTGAGAACCCTAGATCATTCTTGCATGGGCGTTTAGCTAACCCTAACATTCCGTGAATGTGGGTAGGACCTTTGAGATCGGAAGTATTAAGTCGGCAACCTAAGTGCGATACTAGGCAGAATTTTATCATAACTTAACCCTACCTAGCACTTTGAGGTGATCATCATATGCAATCTAATCGTACCTTTATGATTTTCATGTAAGCTACTCAACTATATGTAGATTACTTAGTTGATCTAACCAACCCGCGAGTAAAGATGATCTTCACTTTAAAGATGCAAATACTTTCTTCTAAATTAGCAAGTACTTTCCCCTAAAAGATGTAAGTAATTGCAAGATGTATGCGATGTATCATTCCATGCAAATATGCGATTTCAAGACCATAGACCTTTTTCTTCTATGCAGCTATAAGATCTACAATGATATTTCTTTACCTTGCCCTAAACGATATTAGTTGACATTCAGAACTACTTCTTGTAAATCCCACGTATATGCATCAAATTCAAGGCTTTAGTCTTTTAATGAAAATGCATCCTTTCCCAATTTCGAACTTTGATAAAAGAGCTTCTATGCATGGATGCATCATTTTTTTCATGACGAGATGCCAATGAATGCATGGTTGATTTAATCCTTCTTCTGTTGCTTTCGCAATCTAAATTGTAAATAACGTTGCATACGAAATGCATAATATCAAATTCATAAACATTTTTCTTTGGGAGATGCACAATTTCGTCTTTTAACTTATGCATCATACGTTTAGAATTGCAGCTACCCTTGACCATGGAAGTGCAAGCAATTTCAAATACACGACATGCAACTAACTAGTAGATCAAATGGGTAAATAAATTTCCCAATGTATTTAAACTTGCCTACGAGAATTTAAACATGCTTAATGCATCCTTTTCATGTGGGACTATTATCGGAACCAGGGCATTAAGAATCGGGGCGTTGTCCACTCGCGTACTCGGGGTGGAAGCTCCCGCGTGTGCTCCTCTCACCTTTTGCTTAGGAGCCATTGGCATAGTGGACTTGGATTCCGCGAACTCTCCTTGCCCTTTTTCCGATTTCCAAGCCTGCCTACCAGGCTAAGATTTCTCCCCCGCGCAGAAACTGGAGGCCTTGCAGTCACAGTTTTGAAAACCTGAAGGCACGGGGTGAACAAGGACTATGGAAGCCTTAATGGAAGCTTCCAATAGAAGCTTCTAAGCTTCTGTCACAGCAAATGACGTGGAGGTGGGGAGATGATTGGGAGATGATGACGATGAGGACGAAGATGATAATGATGACGATGATATTGGTGAAGGTGGCAGGGCACAGCAGTAGGCAGCGGCTTCCACACGGCGATCCCTCTTCCCCCCTCCCTCTAGCTTAGGGGGGGGTCTTATAGGCTTGAAGGGGGGAGGGTAGCCACACACGTGGCAGGGTGCATGCCCTCCTCCCCATATCCTTCCACCACTTAGCTCATACTCCCTCTCCCCGACATGCAACGGCTGAAGAGGAGGGAGTTTATCCATTAAAAAATTTGCAAAAATTATCTCTTTTTTGTCCCTTGAAGGGGTGTTCTCGCGTGGAACTACGGGTTTTTAGCCACGGTTTTCTACACACGATGTGGGCTGGAGTTTGTTAGTGCACACGGAGGGAGCACTTAGCCCAAGGTCTTTCTGTTGCGGGAGGTTACTTTGAATCTCTTTTGCGTGAGATTTAAGGTCTTGAATATTTCGTAGCGGAAATATTACATTAGACTGGTGATTATAACTCTCGTCACTCCACTAGTTGCAATTGTTTCTTTCTTAGGTCATCTTGCATCTCTTGGCTTAGCAAGAAACAATCCACTGTTGCCACATTGTCATGTGAAGCTGAATACAAGGCAGCTTTCACTACCATAGTTGAATACGTATGACTTAGACGCTTATTACCTAGTTTGGATGTATCTGTTACCAAGCCTACTCCTTTGTTTACTGACAATCAGAGTGCCATTGCAATGGTACAGAACCCAGTATTTCCTGCACGCACGAAACACATTGAGGTCCGCTATCACTTCATCAGAGAGAGGCTGCATGCAAATGATATTACCTACCACCAATAATGTGGTAGACATCTTCACCAACACTCTTCCTCATGACAAATTTGAAGCATTTCGTCATGCTTTAAAATTGATCTCCTTTGGGGGACGACCCTTGTATCATGATCACTCTTCACTTGAGGGGGGTTTGTTGGGTTCAACTCACACCTACGCTCACACAAGAGTGTCGGTGATCTTTAGTATGACACTAGGGCACTTTTTACTCTCTATACGAGAGGTTTCTTACCCAGATTTATTTCTTCTATTTTATGTGCCTATGTTACACAATTTGGACACTTATCGTGTTTTATACTCTTCAGGTGTGAACACCCTCTTAGAACCCTAAGGTTTAAAGATTGTAATTTGTATTTGCACCTTACACTTCAAACTATTGCATTGGGTGTCGTGCTATCACACTCTTATACTCTTCTCACTATCAACTGTACTTGCAGCTGAGCTCAAGCTTCGATCCTTGTGCATTCTCTCACCTCTCACACAGCCTACCATTTGTCTAACAATGATTTACAATGATAGCTTCATTTCAGTTTAGTGGGTGTTGTGCCATCACACTCTTACACTCTTCTCACTGTCAACTGTACTTGCAGCTGAGCTCAAGCTTCAATCCTTGTGCGTTCTCTCACCTCTCACACAGCCTACTATGTGTCTAACAATGATTTACAATGATAGCTTCATTTCACTTTAGTGGGCTACTAGTATGGTTGAGATACCAACAAAGCATAATTACCTTCATACACTACTTGAGAAAAATCAGAGGGCCTAGTAACAGAACTAATTTAAATTTTCCGTCTTTCATGTATCCACAAACAATCGTCTCTGATGAGGTAGAAATACAATACCGAGTACTGTAGCTGTCACAATACTTGGGAGATTTTGAAGAAATATCTCGCCCTTCAAGACACCTGTAACTTGATTGTGTCATACTATGACCATGCCCCTTTGAGTACAAGTTTTTTTTTCATGAAACATTCCTCTTTTGAAAAAGAATACACTTATTGTGTAAGCCAAAGCTTATACACTACTGTAATGTACCCCAAATAAGATCCCAATGTGAAGGATCCTCTTTAAGCTTACAGTTCAAAGAATCTAAAAACTATTAAATTGCAGATGACCCTGTAATTGCAGCTATTCTACTTAAGACAAAAAACCAAATATTGGCAAAAGAAAAAAACATCTGCTAAACTGAGATCCCAAAAACCTTGCACAAAGTAAAGCCCAAGTGAAAAAGAATACAGGTAAAGCCAATGCTTATACACTACTTTAATGTGCACAAATAAGATCCTGATGTGAAGGATCCTCTTTATGCTTACAATCAAAAACAATGGGAAAGCTGTTGAATTGCAGCTAGTCTACTCATGAAAAACAAGTAAATATTGCTTTTCAAAAAACGAATTTGCTGATCTGAGATCACAAAATACTTGTTTGTAGTAAAGCCTAAGTCTGCAGTGACCTTGAGCAACAAGGCCCCTCCAATGTGTGCAGCAGGTTGCTGTTGAGCATGATCAAGCTCTTTCTTGTTAAATAAGTGAGCAGTGGCTCTGTCACCAGCACATGTACAGGTTTTTCTAATGTTACACGAGTGACCTGTCATGTTCCTTTTGTTCCTTCTAGTGTGAACAGTCTCTCAAACATGTGCCGGTGGCTTCATCATCAGCACATAGACAGGTTTTTTCTATGTTACACCCATGGTGTTCTTGTTGATTGTTCTAGTATGAACCATCTCTCAGGCATTCTTTATGTTCATGCTAGGAAGAGAACCTCCTAGGCAGGGGTACCTTTGTAGCTTAGAAATACAGTCTGCTTTCACTTCCTATCTTTCAAGAAGATAACACTCAAGCACACCTCTCTCTCTCTTTTTTCCATGAAAAAGTGTGATTTGCCGAGACGCCTCAGCCATGCAGAGATACACCTCCTTAGAGGATAAACATCTCATTGATGGAGAGTTTTCCTTTTTCTACTTTCACTTTTAGATCATTGACATGTTTCCCTTTTATAGGACACTATTTCATTTTTTCAGTCTTATAGGCATGTTTTTCATCTTTTCTCATTCCAGATGAGAAACACACCATCATTGTATGTATTGCTTTGGTCTCATAGGCCACATTGGCCTTTTAGAGACGTTACACTCTCTCTCTCTCTCTCTCTCTCTCTCTCTCTCTCTCTCTCATAATAGGTAATTGTACTAATTATGCAAAAAGTACCATATTACAAGATCACAAACAAGGTTGTCAGGTACGAAAAAGGTACAATACGATAAAATGCAATACTAATTGGTACCAATCTTATGATTTTAAAAGGTACGATACGATATTAGTACGAAAAAAAAACAAAACAAAACAAAAACTTGGTTATTTTGGATTATAGATAATAGAACACATGTTTAGAGCTAAAATAGCAATGCCACTTGAGTTAATAGGATGAATACATGAGGGTGACAAGGTAAAATCTCATGCACAACATGCGCAACGCACTACTAGAAGACAGATGGGAATGTATACATAATACATCATACAACAAAGCAAAGTGTAGGGTGGATGAACAAAGAGGCTCTTCATTCTTGTGAGAGAGAGAGAGTGAGAGAAAGGCTTTGCAGTTTTTTTCTTTTGCAGGCTGCGGGGCATGCAGTGATGCTCTTGGAATTGCATATTCATCTTGGAAGTTGGGAGAGAGAGTGTGTGTGTGTGTGTGTGACTTGAAATTATGATAATAAACATAAGGCTTAGGAATTGGAAGATTTGTGTGGTCCAGTCTTCATAGGCCAAAAATAGCATTTTTGTTGTACGAATTGGTACACAACCATACAAACTAGTCTGTACGTAGTACAAATGCAACTATGGTCACAAGACACAAGACAGCTCTAGCCCATGGTCCAAAATTGATCAAAAGTACTGTTGGGTATCTCACACGCCTTACTTACGCCTACGCTCATATGGGAGTGTGCGGGTGATCACTAGGACACTGGGGCACTTTTTACTCTCGGTAGGAGAGGTTTTTCCCCCAGATTATGTGTACTATTTTGTATGTGCTTGTGGTGCACACTTACGGGCACTTACTGTGTTCGGGTGTGAACAGCCCCTTATAACTCTAAGGTATAAGGGTTATCATTTGTACTTTCAGTTTACACTCTATTCAGTACTATTGCATTGGGTGTCGTGCTCAACTCTGTCTCTCACTCTCACACTGTCTACTGCACTTCAGCTGCACCTCGATCCTCTCCCATCTGACATTTGGTATCAGAGCTGGTCAGCAGCTCTGTTCGGTTCCCGAGGACTTGCGTCAGCACTGACAGCTTGTCAGTACCTGTCTGGTACAGCACGTGCAGCCTGTACCTTCGTCAGCAGCCACGTCACTTGCAGCTCAGTCCTGCCCGTCAACAGTCGTCCACATCTGCAGACGTCTTCAGTCCAGGCGCAGCCTTATCTGCCCAGCGCGCTGGTTGCAGACGCCCCCAGCGCCACCTGTCCCAGCGTGCCACCTGTCTGCAGACGCCGTTTTTGACCACGCATCCCGCCCGTCAGCAGCTCGTGACTTCTCATCCCGCCCGTCTGACGAGCTGCTCCCGTCTGCCCGCCATCTGACGCCCTGTCCCGCCAGACGAGCTGCTCCCGTCTGCCCGCCATCTGACACCCTGTCCCGCCACTGGTGCCCTGACGTGCCCTGACGCGCCATCCTGCACGCCTGTACCTGTGCGTCAGCCCGACTGTACCCAGCAGTCATTACCTCGGGAATCGTGCCCGTCGTCAACACGCAGAGGTAACATTCTGCACTTTTCTGTTACACAGGAGTTCGTGCAACAGGTTCAGGTTCAGCATTGGGAAACGTGCTGAACAGCAGGTTCAGTTTTCAGCATTGGGAAACGTGCTGTGTGTGACACATTGAATGCACATTTTGGGGCTTTTGTAACAGACATTTGTGACAGAAAATTTTGGGGCTTTTGATGTTTTAGTGCTGCTGAGCACTAATTGCACCTTGGGAAGCGTGCATCAGTGACAGTTTTTTTTTTGAAAGAGTACCCTTTGCACATTAATTGCAGACTTGTGTTTGCTGCAATTTCTGGAAATTTGCAGATTTCCAGCCCGTACTGCATTGACATTGCTCTATTGCCTTCTGGGAAATAATGGCAAATCAGGGAGGAGATGTATTCACCTATGTGTCCAAGGAAGACAGATTGGATGGGAACAATTATTCCCTTTGGTCTTTCATGATGAAGAATGTATTAGTGGCAAAAAATTTGTGGGATTATGTCAGTGGAGAGGAAGCACGACCGGGAGTTGTGGCTCCGCTACTCCTCCTCCAGGAGGACGTGCAAGAGGGCAACATCAGCCCCCTCCACCTCAGCCCGCTCAGCCACTTCCCCCAAGAACTGCAGCTCAGAAAACTTGGGATACACGGGATGCACAGGCTATGTCGCTGATTGCATTGGCAGTTCAGCGTTCTATCATTCCTCATATTCGTTCAACAGCTTCTTCACAAGAAGCTTGGTTGATTTTGGAGCAGATGTTTGCAGGAAAGAATGAGACTCGCATCTCTTTCTTGAAGAAAGAGCTAGAGACTCTAAAGATGAATGAAGGTGATTCTATGCAGGATCATCTCAACAAAATTCAGGACTTGCGGGAGCAACTCATGAATGTGGATGAGTACTACTCAGATGCGCAGCTGATTTCTACGACATTGAATTCACTGCCTCCCTCTTACTTGGCTTTTCATACTGCCTTGAACCTCACTATGAGGATTTCGAAAGAGCCCATCACTTTCATTCAACTTGTCAGTTTGCTTCTAGAGGAGGAGCAAACTAGACGGAACAGTGGTGTGGATGGTATAGCCTCTGAGCAGGCTTTTATGTCAAGGCAAAAGGGTAAAAACAGCCAAGGGAGAAATGCTTCGCAGAGTTCTGGTAGTAGTAACACTTCACAGACAAGTCAGAAACAGGGGGGCACGCAAGCCAAGAAAGGAAAATGCCATTACTGCAAGAAGCCTGGCCACTACATCACTGAGTGCAGGAAGCGCATCGCCAAAGAGAAGAAGAAGGAGTCAGGGATGTCTGTTTCTACAGCTCCTTCCACTGCTAGTGAGTCCGCGTCCTTTGTTGCAGACAGGGACTATTGTTTTTACACTTGCAGTTATGATGTCTCTTGGGCTGATAGAGCATTTAGCTCTACAGAAGATGCTGACACTTGGTTCTTTGACAGTGGTGCTTCACGGCATATCACATCTCGTACAGATTTGTTTGCTTCTCTTGGTGCACCTCCCGTTGGGAAGTCTGTTCAGTGTGCTAATAATGCATCATACCCTGTTCGTGGTATTGGGGAGATTCAGCTTACAGCCATTGATGGCTCTATTCTCCGCCTACAAGATGCTTTGTATGTGCCTGGCATTAAGAAGAATCTGCTTTCCATTTCTTCTATGGCACGTTGTGGTTTGCAGGTCACCTTTGATGATGACCGTTGCATGGTCCGTGACAAGAAACACATGACATTGGTCTTGACAGGTTCTCTGTGTCATGGGTTATATGAGTTGGATGCTCTTTCGGTAGATCAGTCTGCATATTTAACATCCACTCTTACTCCTGCTATGTTAGAGGCAGAGTTATGGCATGCTCGTTTGGGGCATGTAAACTATGGCAGCTTGATGCTATTATAGCGTACTCAGATGTTGGATGGATTACCTCTCTTGGAGAGACCTCCTGAGCATTTATGCGAGGGTTGCATTTTGGGGAAAATGCATCGTTTCTCTTTTCCCCGTGATGTTGCTTTTAGAGCAACAGCCAGATTGCAGCTTGTGCATTCGGATGTTTGTGGGCCCATGCAGACACAGTCATTGGGTGGTTGTTACTATTTTGTAACATTTATTGATGACTTTACACGTTTTTGCTGGGTCTACTGCTTGAAAAAGAAGTCAGAAGTGTATGATGCATTTTTGGCTTTCAGTGCACTTGTGGAAACTCAATCTGGTTGCAAGATTAAGACTCTCCGTTCGGACCGAGGGGGGGAATACATGTCCTCTATGCTGAATTCTTATTTGCAGCAGAAGGGCATTATCCATCAGTACACTACTGCATATACTCCACAGCAGAATGGGGTAGCAGAGAGGAAAAATCGGTCACTCATGGAGATGGCCAGATGTATGCTGAAGGCAAAGAGTTTGCCTCATAGTTTTTGGATGGAAGCCGTCATGTGCGCTTGCCACATTTTGAACAGATGCCCTACCAAGGCCTTGAAAACCGTCACACCTTTTGAGGCTTGGCACTGCCGCAAACCTTCTGTTGGCCACTTCCGTACTTTTGGGTGTCTTGCATATGCCCATATTCCACAGGTACTTCGAAAGAAGTTGGACAACAAGGCTGTAAAATGCATCTTTATGGGATATAGCAGCGAAAGCAAAGGCTACAGACTCTATGATCCCGTGACCAAGAAGGTTTTTGTCAGCAGGGATGTTGTATTTGATGAAAAATCAGAATTATCCTTGGCTGGTTTTGATACATATCAGGCTGCCCGTGATGTCTTTGAAGGGCTGCTGCCTATCACATTTGGTGATTCAGCTGGTACTTCAGCAAATGAACCTAATGTTCAGCCAGCTGCTCCTATGGAACATGCAGTAAATCAGCACATTGCTGAAACTGAAATTCAGCAGGAACTTGTACACAGTCAGGAAGCAAGACAGGTGCCTAGATGGTACACGCAGACTATGAGAGATAGTCATTTGGAAACACCCTTGGCTGGTCGTACTCGAAGGCAAACTCGACTGCATGATTCAGCACATTCCATGGAGTTTGTTATGGCAGCATGTACTCATGATAATGAGGAGCCTGAATGTTTTGAGGATGCATGACATAGTGTGCATTGGATGGCAGCCATGCAAGCTGAATTGGATTCTATTCATAAGAATCATACTTGGGATTTGGTGTCTTTGCCAGTTGGCAAGCGTGCCATTGGTACGAAATGGGTCTACAAATTGAAAAGGAATGCAGATGGATCCATAGATAAGTACAAGGCACGGCTGGTAGCTAAAGGCTACGCACAGAAAAAGGGCATTGACTATGAGGAGACCTTTGCTCCTACCTCCCGTATGACGACCATTCGGTCTATGATTGCCTTGGCTGCACATTTTGGTTGGAAAGTGCATCAGCTGGATATAAAGACTGCATTCTTACATGGGGAACTTCAGGAAGAAGTGTATGTACAGCAGCCCATTGGTTTTGCAGTTGAAGGCTCAGAAAATTTAGTATGCAAGCTGAAAAAAGCTCTATATGGTTTGAAACAAGCTCCACGAGCTTGGGACGCAAAGATAGATGCCTTCTTGCTTAGTCAGGGGTTTGTAAACAGCCCATCTGAGTCTACCCTTTATGTACATAAAGAGGGCAGATCCATGCTGATTTTGTGTCTATATGTAGACGACCTTTTGCTCACTGGAACACGTGCTGATCAGATTTCAGCATTCAAAAATAATTTACAGCAAACTTTTGACATGTCTGACTTGGGTATTTTGCACTATTACTTGGGCATCCAGTTTGTACATGATGCTAGAGGCATTGGATTATGTCAGTCAAGGTACATTGGGCAACTTCTTGAGAAGTTTGGCTTACAGGATTGCAAGCCAGTTTGTACACCCATGGAACCTGGGCTCAAACTGTCATTACATGATGACAGTGATTTGTTTGATATCCATACTTATGCTCCAGCAGTGGGATGTCTCATCTATCTATGCCACACTCGGCCAGACATACAGTTTGCCGTTTCAGTTTTGAGCAGGTACATGCATCAGCCTCGTATGTCGCATTGGCAAGCTGTGAAGCGTGTGTTTCGTTACTTGCAGGGTACTAGAGCTCTTGGATTGCTTTATGCCAAGGGGGGACCACTGCAGTTACATGCTTACAGTGACTCTGATTGGGCTGGTGATTTTAATACTCGTCACTCCACTAGTGGCAATTGTTTCTTTCTTGGCTCGTCATGCATTTCTTGGCTTAGCAAGAAACAATCCACTGTTGCCACGTCGTCATGTGAAGCTGAGTACAAGGCAGCCTTCACTACTGCAGTTGAGTGCGTATGGCTTAGACGCTTACTTGCTGATTTGGATGTATCTGTTACGGAGCCTACTCCTTTATATACTGACAGTCAGAGTGCCATTGCAGTGGCACGGAACCCTGTGTTTCATGCTCGCACGAAACACATAGAGATTCACTACCACTTTGTCAGAGAGAGGCTACATGCAGGTGATATCAGCCTTGTCTACTGTCCTACCACCAGCAATGTGGCAGACATCTTCACCAAAGCTCTTCCACGAGACAAATTTGAAGCATTTCGCGATGCTTTGAATTTGACGCCCTTTGGTGGCGGATGATCCTTGTACACTTGATCACTCTTCACTCCAGGGGGGTTTGTTGGGTATCTCACACGCCTTACTTACGCCTACGCTCATATGGGAGTGTGCGGGTGATCACTAGGACACTGGGGCACTTTTTACTCTCGGTAGGAGAGGTTTTTCCCCCAGATTATGTGTACTATTTTGTATGTGCTTGTGGTGCACACTTACGGGCACTTACTGTGTTCGGGTGTGAACAGCCCCTTATAACTCTAAGGTATAAGGGTTATCATTTGTACTTTCAGTTTACACTCTATTCAGTACTATTGCATTGGGTGTCGTGCTCAACTCTGTCTCTCACTCTCACACTGTCTACTGCACTTCAACTGCACCTCGATCCTCTCCCATCTGACAAGTACAAAGAAACTAGGTGGCCTGCATGGGGATTGAAGAAACCGTGGCATGCCAAGAAACCAAATCCTCTCTAGGGAGGACATCTACCATCTCAATCATATTGAGCTGCCAATCGAGGACCCTCTCAAGCAAGGTATGTAACTCTGCACTCATGTTGAAGACCAACCACTCAAGACCCAATGGCTAATAGCAATGACCAAACCTTCCTTTATCCTAGCCACTAAACAAGAGAGGAACCAATGGCCAAACGTTTCCACAGATGTCTGACAAAAGAAACAGCAACCATTGGAAATCCGACACTTTGAGAGTGCAAAGGCAAGAGGAAGGGCACCAATCAGCATTCGCCAAATGAAGACCTTGTACTTGAAAGGCATTTTGTTAAGCCAACATGTCATCACCACGAATTTCCACCACGCTTGACCTTTCCAAAGGCACACAATGGTGTTGCCCTTCTAGGAAAGCCAATCCTTGTCACACATAAGCAAGCGCTATACCTAATTGACCGAAGCATCTAAATGCAGTCAACCATTAATCATCCAATCTCACCAAGGAGTGTCTCGGTCCAAACAGGGGAAGGGCTGCATGGCCCGCATCGAAGTTGAGATGTAGTCCCACAAATGGCGATAACCTCTAGGCATATGGAAGTAGTGTCGAACTGATCTAAATGACACGACTACCCCACCAGCAGGAGAAGAGCATCAGCAACAGTGACCAGTCCAAAGTTGAGATGTAGTCCCACAAATGGCAATAGCCTCTAGGCATATGGAAGTAGTGTTGAACTGATCTGAATGACAACCCCGCTGGTAGGTAGCAGAGCATCAGCAATAGTGACCAGTCCGAAGCGCACCATTCTATTCAACACCGTCTTCTACTCCTATTTGCCTTGCCAAGTAAGAAGCTTCAAACAGCTAGCACTTCAGCTCTCAAAAAGTTTGCCAACTCCCAATCTAGGGGGTGCCAAGAAGATCTAGCGAGGACCAATTTCCAAGGGTGAAACAAATGATTCAAAAGCATGGAAGACTTAAGATAAAGAGGTGGTTCAACATTAACCACATGCCACCATGAAGCAAAAATATCGGTGTTCCCATGCCTAATGCCTTGAGTCCGAAGGAAGAACCTAACAATCAAAGACCAAGGTTGTCGACCCTTGCACAAGGCTTCAAACAATGACTAACAAAGAGTGATCATATGTGTCTTCCAAATCCAAAACAGCCCCACCTACCATTATTTTGGGAGTGCAAACATGGTGCCAAGAGATCCACGATATGCCCATCTAGGTAGAATCTTTCTTCCAAAGCAAGAACCAAATGAGTTTAGTAATTTCCTACAAATAAGACTTCGTCCAAGGAAGCAAGGGTCGGTAATATAAAAACCATTGGCACCATGATGGTATGAGCTATTTTCAATCTCACATCAAAAGGCCAAGCTTGCGATTTCCAACATACAAACTTGTCCATAATGCATGTTGATATCTGGTCCATAAGCATCTTAGAGCAGACATGCATCCCCAAAGGATAGCCCAAACACTTGAAAACATTGCCTTTAAGAACAACCTCCTTGCCATCCCAGGACCTCAACATCACTTTCATTGCAATTGATAAGGCCTGATTTAGAGGCATTAATGCGAAGCCCTAAAGCAAGGGCAAACAAGTCCCAGGTATCCATTGCTCTTCATATATTCTCAGGTTCAGCTTTGAAAAACATGAAAGTTTCATCAGCCAAAACTTGGCCAACCAATTGCTCCTCTAAAACTACCAGGCTCAACAAAATCATCAAAATGGGATGAATGGCCAAGGCAAAGAACAAAAGCCTCAACCGACAACCCTACCAAACAAAATTGGCGAAGAGAAAAGAGTTTCATGACACCAGCATTGAGCAAAACTCTCGAAGAAGAATTTACACTGATGGTGTTAATAAGTCCACACATCCTAGGACCAAATCCCATGCATTGCATTAGCTAGCCCAAGAAGGACCATTTCAAGTGACCAAACCATTACCATTTTTTGCTACATATAGTGAGCATAGTCTATCCCCATTTGGGCATTCAAGATGTTGTGTAGAATATTCTTTTCTTTAATGAATCCATACTATGCCAAGTGAATTAGGTCCGCGAAGTATTCATGCAATCTCTTAGCCAGAACTTTGGTAAAAATCTTGTACACCAAGCCCATCAAGGAAATCCGTCGCCAATGCTTTAAGGCTGAAGGGGATGGCACTTTGGGGATCAATTTAATGAGACCCTCCCTCCAAAAGCATGGCATGTTTCCGGTCAAGGGCATAGGCGATTGCGTTGCATAGGTCTCAAAGAACTCACTAGTGATACCATCCCACCCAAGGCTCTTATCACTAGGCCAGCAACATCCAGCAATACTTGATCTTTAACCAAATCACAAAACAATCAGCAAACCGCCATGATTGCATGAGAAGTAGAGGATTGCGATCCAAACAAGCCTTGAAAATAGTTCCTACACATATGTACAATTGCTCGAGGATCTATAACCATTTCACCTTCATAATTATGCATGTGGACCACATTTTCTATAGTCAAGGAAGCATGCACACCTTGATAAAATTTATATGTCTAGCAATTATTATATTGCAAACCCTTAGATAATGCAACAAGTTTAGCCTCCTGATATGATCTCAATTGGAAGGTATCAATGACATGCGTCAATCTTGTAGAGATAGCAACCAAAATGGAATCCTATGGAAAATCCATCAAAAGAGAATGCGTCACAGCTAGAAGTTGCCTAGTAGCTTGCAACCTTTGCCTACAGAGGGGAGTGTGATGTACTCTGTATTGCCTAGCAACCATTTGCACATTGTATATCAACATGTCAAGACAAAGGGCCCCTTGAGAGAGAAGATCCAATGAGAACTAGTATAATACTTGTTGCATATAGCAATCAAATATCTCATGCCAGAGGAAAGAGGAATAAGGGCAAAGCCAGCTTGCTTAAAAAGCATCGAAAGGAATGGATAGGGTGCTTATGCATCTCAAGCACCAAGGAACAGTGATCAAAGAGAACATAACCCTACAAAACCTGGATTCCCAAAACCTCCGACATGAAAGAGTCATCATGCATAACATCGAGCCAATCTAGATGGCTGCAAGTTTCCAAAAATGCTATGCTGAATGGAAGGTATATCCATGGTCGAGGGTAGATAACCACGACCATAGATCTTGTTTCAATACTACCGATGCAAAAGCATTCCAATCCTAGCAATCAAGCCATCCATTAGTCCATGCCGAGAAGTCAAATGAGATGAATCAACACACATGTTAAAATCACCCATGATAAATCTAGGTCTTCCAAGCGAGAAACACTTTCACAAACTGGCGCCATAACTCACAACAACCAAAAACATCATTGGGAGCATATCGGCCCACCAGCCATAGCACTTCCCACCATGATTAATGTCAACAACTATGAATCTTCCCAACACATCTCTCTTGTTTGTGACTGGCTGAATTTGCTCCTGGACAATCGACAACAAACCTAAATGGTTTCCTGCAAGAACACTAGCATAGACAAGCTTAAAGCCATGACAGTGCAAGACTCTCCTCACTTCTTTATTACTCTTATCCTCCATTGCACACAAAACATCCCAAGCGTTATAGTGCAGGGTCTGCCACATAGCATGTTGTTTGCTACACCAACAAATACCCCGAACATTCCATATAGCCAACTTCATGACGAACTGAAAGGAAATCAAGTTTGAGGTCCCAGCTGCCTCTCTGCAGCTTAATTTGCTAGGACAACAAGAGCATCCTCATTCAAAAAGTCTGCCAATACTGCAAAAGCATTTGTTCTATCACTACATACTTTAGAAGTTGTTGATCCACATCAACCATACTGCAATGCAGGTATCTGCAATCCCATGGAGTAATTACCTTAACGCATTTATCAAAGGTCAGATACTTAGAAGGATTATGTGGTGACTCCTATTAAGCCTTTAAATTATAATTTGTATTAGTGCTCAAAGGGTTAATACTAGTGCCCTAGGATAAAGGCTTATCCTTGCAGCACACAGGTGAGAATTCCATTTTGAGCATCATCCAAGGATCTAGTGTGCTTAACATCATCTAACTTTTTGCCCACAGGCATCATCAAGGGGGGATGAAAGCAGCTGTTTTCCTTTGTCCAAATTTTCTCCCACAGACTGGGCATCTATATGCATATGTGAGACCAAAACCTCCTATTGTACCGCAAGCACATCGTTTGCATGACTTGTCACTTCTTTCCTTTTAGTGCATTCTGCCATAAAATGGCCTGATTGGCCACAATGGAAACAATGCCCCACGAAAGCTCCCCATTTAAGATGCAAGTGCAAGGAATGCATACCAAGAAAATTAATATGTAGCCAAGTGGGACACTTGCAAGAGGTATCCCAAAGCATGCACATTCTATTCCTCTTGATGGCGCAAGTACTAGGAGGGACCAACACTTTGCCAATTCTAGACATGGCATCAAGCAAAATAGGCCAATACACAGCTAGGCAACCCTCCACTTCCACCCAAATTGGGCATTCTTGCTTTAGCAATTCTGTAAAGTCCGCCATGGGCCTCCAAGGAACTACATGCACCAATCTGCGATCATAAAACAATGGCAGCTTTCCCAAAAGCACATCCTGATGATGAGGGGATCTAAGCATGACCTCATAAAACCACCTTGGGCCCACAAAAATGTCTTCAACGCAATCCTCTTGCACAACACTCATCAGCCATGATCGTACAAAGGACATCATGGGAATTCTCACAGCAGAAAACTATATAACCTGTTTCTCATGAAAGGAGGAAAATGAACTCAACACATTCTGTGTAGTAGTAACAAGAACATCATTCTCATCAATCACAGCAGTTATTCTGATTATGTTGCACATATTCCCCGAACAATGTGTTGGCAAAATCCAAAAGATATTCCCAATCCAAATCCTAGGAGTCATTGATTGCCCGGCTGCTTGAACACAAGACAAGGTCTGAAAAATCAATGGGGCAAAAGGCAATGTTTGCGACTCAAGAAGCAATGAACGCACCAAGGCTAATAGTTTCTCTCCCACCTGTCGACACTATCTACAAAAGGATATATCATGGATGCCATTTTGTTGGGCAACCCTTTGTACACTACCAATAAATTGCTCAAAGGAGTAGGTCCTCGTGACAGAAAATCAAGCACGAATGGGTCAAGCAATTGCTCCATATAACCATTGAAAACAAGGTGCTTCAAATAAGATGAATTGAAGCACAATAAAAGCTTGACCAGAAACTATGCAAAAGGAACCACCAACTATGCAAGCATCTCATACTGCACAAGAAAATGGTTTGACAAGACGTAGCATTGCAAGACTTGCATGTCCAATGAAACCAGCCTTCCTTCTCGGATAGGGTGGTTTAACCTGATTAAGCACTTAATTACAGCAATTAGCAAATGAACATAAACTGAAATGCTCACTTTACCTTCATAAACTTGGATAGTGGACACCCTGTTGGCCCCAAAACTGGCGCCCCTTTTGGTATTTCTTTAATTTCAATTGCTGATGGATAAATTACAAGCCGAGATTTCACGATCTCCTTGGCTGATTCAAAAGTCCCTTGCTGTTCCAATAATCAGCAAAGCATTCGGGCAAATTGCCCATTGATTTTCACGCAGGACTTGCTCTAATGGAACCGCAACTGGTCAAATGCTGCCCTAAATTCACAATAGATGGGCTGGCATCTGAAATCCTCACAATTCCACGAATTTCCGGTGCTGATTTCAGTGTACAATACCTTTGACTGATGACATAGGTCCCAAGGTGGCTGGTAAACCTAATTACTACTGTAATTTAGGGTTTACAGTAGTAAACTCTCTGCTGTCCACCAAATTTGGCTGCACTCTACTACCAATGGCTGAGAATTACTGAGAATGCTTGAGCATAGACTGGAAGAGATGAGAGAATGTTGTAGAGAGAGAGAAAATCAGCTGAAATGTATCTTTTGATTCGTACCTCTGATGACAAATCTGATGGCACCAACAGCTTCAAAAGGGGGGTAAAACACCAGCTCAACTGGCGAGCCCTCCTCTCCTACCGCCGCCTCTCTTGAGGCAGAAGAGAAAACCTACTGCCCCCTGTCCTGTCGCGGTGCGCAATCAATCGTCGTCACCTCTCAAAGCCAAATCTAATCACCTCCTCCCCCTCCACGAAGCTCAGAATGGCTGCAATTCAGCTTCCACCACCCTCCAACAGCCTTCTCCCTAGTTGCATGGGAAAGTTTTGCCAAGTGGCAACCTTCCTAATGCATTTTCAGCCATTAAATTAATTTTTCAGAATTAATTAATTATGAATATTAATTTCAACCCTTTTGACCCTGCCCAAAATTAAACATGCCCATCTGTAACGAAATTGGCTAGGCCATTTGCAACTTGGAGTGGTTCCCAACCTCTGTTGACCCTTAGACTAGCATTGATTAATTAATTAATGCTAGTCCCTAGTGTCACCACTGACACTTAATGGCCAAACAATTGTCCTAGGGTCCAACCTGGCACCAACTGACCACCAAAACCCAGTTGGCATAACTCAACACAACTTTTGCCTTTAATACCCACTGCATCCTCGAGGTCCTTGGCCCATTCCCATGAAATAACTGCCATGTGCATCACATGTGCTAAACAACCTTGCACATTTGATTAATAACTTAATCAAATGTTACTAGCAAGATTAAAGCATCTCAAAATTTCACGTCCCCGTGACATCCAAGATCTCCCATCATGCATGACATAGATACGATCTAACCTAGACCATGTAGTGATATGCTGCGTCAAGTGAAAAGTGAATCCTGGATTCGATGGGTAGAGCCAAGACCAAAGATCTTATAACATTCAAAGCAAGCTCATACCAGACACAACTCAAGAGTATCCACCATCGAATGCCTAGAGATAGATTGTGATACATCAGTATATATATTGAAATCTCCCATCAACAAACCTAGTCTACCAAGTGCCAAATAGGCTACTAGTCTCCCCCGCAAACCACATCTAGACAAGGGATCATTCGGAGCATATAGGCCCACCAGCCATAGGACCTCCCCTTCGAACATAATCTCAACTAATAGAAAACGACCATACACATCATTATTGATCAAGACTGGCTAAAACCTTTCATGAACGGCCATGAGCACACGAAGGTAATGTTTTGCAAAGCCCTAAGCAAAAAATAAGCAAAACTCGTGGCAATCCACAATCTTGCCTGCATCATCATGACTCTTATGCTCAATAGCACATAAAACGTCCCACTAATTATCATGCAAAATTCACAATATGTCATGTTGCTTATTGGGCAAGCAAATGTCATGCAAGTTCCAAGTGGCAATTTTCAGATTTATTCAAAGAAAGAAGATCAAACTCGAGGCTGGTTTTGCCTAGATTTAGCTTTTACCTTACCCTATGTGTGTCAAAGGTAAGCCTTGCTGGCAAATCTTTAAAACGGTCTGTAGAACCTTTCATTGCAAAAGGTGTCCGAGCAGCAAAAGAGACCGTGTCATTATTTGGACGTGCCATGGGGGCCTTATCTTTTCATCGTACATAGGTAAGTAGAGAGTCCTAGGCAAGGCCAGGCATAGCATCTAAGCTGCAATATTATTCTTGCTTCTTTTAGGGCATAGATCCACCCAACCTTGATCCAGTGATCTAAAGACTACATAGGCTTTTTCCTCTTGTCTACATTGATGACAACAAGGGCCTCATCATCCAGAAGACTGTCAACCATAGGATCCTCATTAATAGCTAGAGCAAACCCAGCCTTTGGAGCTACATGTTTTTCTGGGCATTTAGCCATAAATTGCTCCGACTATCCACAACAGAAACAATGGCCAATAAAAGTGCCCCATTTTAAACGAAACTACAACAATGGCATGCTAAGGCAATTCACCCACAACCACTTAGGCATCTTACAAGAGATATCCCATAACATACACATGCGGTTACAATCTGTGGGCCTTAAATTGGGTGGTACCAAGATCATACCAATAGTTGCCATAGCTTCCCTTAGAAAAGACCAATACACAACAAGGCAAGCTTCAACTTCTACCTACACCGGCACTCTCATTGAAGCAAGCGCTAGAAATCAGCCAACAGTCGCCAATGCATGGCATGAACAAAGGTACTTTGGCTAAGAGATTATCACGGAGTGTGGCTGACTTTAACATTACTTCACAAAAGACCTATGGTCCCACAAAAATCTCTTCCACATAGTCACTCAACAGAAAGGAATTCAACCAGTGGTGAATCTAAGAAAGCATCAGGATTTGTCCTGAAAAGAAAAGGATAACCCCTCTTTCATAAAATACCCAAAGTGAATGCAACACTTTCTGTATCCACAACAACTTCCAAAGCATCGTCTTGATCCTGGACATGGAAGGTCTCATTGTTGTGTTGGACATAATCTCCCAATAACATATTACCAAACTCCAGCGAGTGTTCCCAATCTAAATCTTGTGATTGCTCAATGGCTGATGTAACATGTGCCTAGGAGTGCAGTTGATGATCATTTGGCAAAGCTTCCTTAGGGTTTTCCATCAAAGCAAAACAGGAAATTTTGCTACATTCGACTAGTGGTTATGCAATGGGACCGGGTTGAACTTTGCAATAGGGAACCGCCATCTGGGTACATGGAACCATTTCTTTCCCCTCCTCAACATTCGAATCCTCTCTCTCTCTCTCTTTCTTTACGTGAAGATAATTGAATTCAATAGAAATATTTACATCAAACCATCAAGTCAGCTAAGAAAAATAGAGCAAACACAAATCAAACCCAAAGGCCTCTAAGACCATAACACACAAATATCACACACAAAGAACAACTGAATTGGAGCAAACAATATCTAGTCAAGGAGCAAAAATGTCAAGAAGAACCAGGTCAGTTCTAACCATAGAGGAGATCTACTATAACAATAAACCGCGAACACGGGCCATATGACAATGGATGCCCGACACAGAATCAAAAATGAAGGTGTTCCGATTATGCCAAATATGCCATAGAGTTGTCCAATGAAGGAAACAGAAAAGGCAAGAATGATCTAATTGCAAGGAGGACAAAGAAGGCGTCCTTCCCATAATCCATGAACAAGCTGATATCTGCTACTAAGTCACTGAGGACAACACATGGGAAACAAAACTCCAAATCTATCAAGCAACACGGCTAGAGACGAAGAGATGAAGCAATGTCTCATCACAATACACAGCGACCGGGGAGATCTTATGAGCTCACAACACATCCCTATTTGGAAGACCCCCAATAAGCAACCTCCATATGAAAACTTTACCCTGATAAGAAATCTTAAACTTCCAAATTCGGAAAAATCATTCCTGTCACTTCTCTTTCTTGTCGTGAATATGCCATATTTTATTGGCCTTTCCAGTGACCCATCTCTTGACCTCGACCATTTGATAATAGATCCGATTAGCTAACATGTTCTTGAAATCATCTAGTACAAACATCCAATCCTGCCAAGGAGACAAGGGTTGTACAGCAAGCAATGGAGAGTACCTGAGAAGCTGCTCCTACAAGGATGACCAAATGTCACGATAGCCATGCCGCACCTAAAAGTATTGACGAATGCAATGGAAAGAATCAAGACGCAACTGCCCACGAATGACACCATCATGGACTGTTTGCAACCCCAAGCAAGCCATCCGATTAAGCATATCTCGCTACAAGTCTTTATCAAGCCAATCCAGCAACCTAGAGGTAGCCAACACTTCGCCTTGTAGCGAATTCTCCTCCTTACAAAGATCAGGAGGGTGCCAAATTGTGAAATGCAAAATCTCCTGCTAGGGTGCAATCAAATGAGAAAGGAGAAATCTCCTGCTAGGGTGCAATCAAAAGAGTGCAAGCCATCCGATTAAGCATATCTCGCTACAAGTCTTTATCAAGCCAATCCAGCAACCTAGAGGTAGCCAACACTTCGCCTTGTAGCGAATTCTCCTCCTTACAAAGATCAGGAGGGTGCCAAATTGTGAAACGCAAAATCTCCTGCTAGGGTGCAATCAAATGAGAAAGGAGAAAAGAGTGCGAGAGCTTAATAGGCCTTGTGGAATTCAGCACATGCCACCAAGAAACTTGAATAACTATGCGAGTATGTAAGATACTAGTCTTTTCAATGAAAATTTTTGCAATATCTATCCAAGGATAACTCTGCACACATAAAGCCGGTAAAAGTGCCAATCTCAAAGAAACCATATGGAAATTAACATTCAATAAAGCTGCTCCCCCCCATCCTTTGATAGGAGTAATCACATGCTGCCAAGAAATCCACACCTAGCCCAAACAAATCCCTTTCTATTTCCACAACATGAAGCAGATAGGCTGAACTTGTTTCGAAAGAGACTTCTTAGTCCAAGGAAGTAAGGGCAGAGAAAACGAGACCATACTAATCCCGATGCATTGACAACTTTAAGTCTCACATTAAGAGGCCAGCCTTGAGATTTCCAGTACATAAACCAATCATGTATACGGAATTGTTAGGTTTATTGGGTTTGACTCACGCCTACGCTCACAAAGAAGTGTCGGTGATCCTCAGTAGGACACTAGGGCACTTTACTCTCCTTACGAGAAGTTTTTTCCCTAGATTCATTCTCCTTTCTTGTATGTGCCTATGTTACATAGTTTGGGCACTTATCACTTTTTACACCTTTCAGGTGTAAACACACGTTAACAACCCCAAGGTTTAAGGGTTGTACTTTGTACTTGCACATTACAGTCTTTGATTATTGCATTGGCAGTCATGTCTTCACTCTCACACTCTCTTCACTATCAACTGTACTCTCAGCTGAGCTTCAATCTCTGTGCATCCTCTCACCTCTCACATTTGGTATCAAAGCGGACCTTCAACTCAGATGAGCTAGTGGCCACCGCCAACAGCTGAGCTGCCACCCGTAGTGACAAGAGCTCTAGTCCCACTAGCAACCTGTCTGTCTACAACAGGTCTACCATGAGCCCTGCCAAGTCTGCTACCAACAGCGCCAGGACAGCCTCCAGCAGCGCCCCTACTCCCAGGCAGCGCCTCTGCCTGTGCCGCCAACACCAGGCGGTCTAGACCAGCACCACTACCCCAGGCACTACCAGCCTCTAGCCCCATGCACTTCTTTCCTGCCCACCTACGCTCCAATCCTGTGCACCACCACCTCCAGCCTAGTCCTAACACCACCCGCCAATCCCTCAGCCCGCCTATGTGGCACAACTTGCCTGCACCGCCTACCCAGCCTTCAGCCACCTGCAGCCTGTTCTTGCTCCACAGAGTTTGCCATGCCCGCCACATGGTCCTTGTTCAACTCTAAGCACAAATCAAAGGTAAAATAAAATTTATTAATTTCCTTATTCACATTTGATCTTTTGGAAGGGGCTTTTGCCCGAGTAGCATATCTCTATTCCTACATGTGTCTAGGACATTTACTGCAAAGATTTTGTGAATTTCAAGTCAGGAATTTGGGGATTTTGAAGTCAGCTCAGACATTGGAAAATATACATCAATGTCAATCTGTAATAGACTGAATTTGTGCATTTTGGGACAACAAGTCAGGAATTTGGGGATTTTGAAGTCAGCTCAGACATTGGCAAATATACATCAATGTCAATCTGTAATAGACTGAATTTGTGCATTTTTGGACAACAAATTCTGGGGCTCTTACATTTTTTGTGCTGCTGAGCACTATTTGTGCCTTAGACAGCATGTATATAAAACAGTTTTTGACAGAGTGTGATCAGATTTGCTAGTTACAGCAGGGTGCTTACTATAATTTCTGGAAATTCTCAGCTTTCGGGGTTGGTCCAGCTTGAAGTATTGCTCTTGTGCTCTTTGATCAATGAGATTTACCATGGCCAATCAGGGACAAGGTGATGTATTCACATATGTGTCCAAGGAGGATAGGTTGGATGGAACAACTATTTTCTATGGTCTTTTATGATAAAATGTGCTGATTGCAAAGAACCTTTGGGATTATGTCAGTGGTGAAGAACTTCATCCTAGAGCTGTGGCTCCTGCTACACCTCCTCCAGGAGGACATGGTCAAAGGCCCGCTCAACCCACTCAGCCTACTCAACCTGCTCCACCTCAGTCACTTCCCCAGAGATCAGCAGCACAAAAGGCTTAGGACACACAAGATGCTCAAGCATTGTCATTGATTGCATTGGCAATTCGGCGGTCTATCATCCCACACACGTACAGTTGCAGCTTCTTCATGAGAAGCATGGTTGAGACTTCAGCAGATGTTTGATGGAAAAAATGAGACACACATCTCTTTCTTGAAGAAAGAGCTTAAGACTGCGAAGAAGGATGAAGGTGGTTCTATGCAAGATCATCTCAATAAAATTTAGGACTTGCACTTGCGTGAGCAGCTCATGAATGTAGACAAGTATTATTCAAGTGCGCAGTTGATCTCTACTACATTCAATTCATTGCCACCCACATATTTGGCCTTTTGATATAGCCTTAAATCTCACCATGAGGATATGATAGATGTATGGTCAAAGATAAAGAACACATCACTTCGGTTTTGACTGGCACATCATGTCATAGACTACATGAGTTAGATGCTTATTCAATTGATTAGTCGGTCTATCTAGCATCTACTCTTGCTTCTACTCTATCATAGGTAGAGTTATAGCATGCTCACATGGGACATGTTAACTATAGCAGCTTGTGCTTATACAACGTACACAAATGCTTGATGGCCCACCTCTCTTGGAGAGACCTCCTGAGCATATATGTGAGGGATGCATTTTAGGGAAAATGCATCATTCTTCATTTCCTCGTAATGTTACATTTAAGGAAATTGCCAAATATACAAAGTGTACATTCAGATGTGGCCCTATGCAAATAAAGTCATTGTGTGGCTATTACTATTTTGTCATTTTCATTGATGACTTCACTCGTTTTTGCTGAGTCTACTCATTGGTGAAAGAGTCAAAGATGTATGATGCATTTTTGGCTTTTGTAGCACTCACTGAAAGTCAATCTACCTGCAAGATTAAGACTCTCCGTTCAAACCAAGGGGAGGTATCCATGTCATCCATGCTGAATAGTTCTTTGAAGTAGAACGGCATTGTCTGTCAGTACGTGCCTATACTCCACCGCAGAATGGGCTCACAAAGAGGAAGAATCGGCCACTCATGGAGATGGCCCAATGTATGTTGGAAGCAAAGAGCTTGCCACACAATTCTTGGATGAAACTAGTTATGTGTCCTTCCCATGACTTGAACAAGTACCCTACGAAGGCATTAAAGAATGTCACGCATTTTAAGGCTTGGAACAGTCGGAAACCTTCTATTGGACATTTTCATACTTTTGGGTATCTTGCATATGCACACGTTCCAAGGTACTCATGAAGAAGTTGGATAACAAGGCTATTAAATGCATTTTTGTGGGGTACAACAGTGAGAGAAAAGGATATAGATTACATGATCCTATCTCTAAGAAGATAATTGTCAGTAGGGATGTGGTTTTCGATGAAAAATCAAAATTATCCCTTGCTGATTTTGTGACATATCAAGCTCCCAATGATGTATTTGACGAGTTGCTACCCATTTCTTGCAGTGATACACCTGGAGATTCAACAAGTGAACTTAATGTTCAGCTAGCTGCTCCATTGGGTAAAGCAAAAAATCAGCGCAAGGCTAATCTGAATATTCAGCAAGGTCCTGAACTTGAAATTAAGCAAGAGCTTGTACACAATCACGAGGCTAGGTAGATGCCTAGATGGTATTTGCAGACTATGAAAGACACTCATTTGGATGCTCCTATTGCTGGTCGTACTAGAAGGCAAGTTCGTATGCATGATGGTGCTAATACAATGGAGTTTGTTATGGCAGCACATACACTTGATGATGAGGGGCCTGAATGTTTTGAGGATGCACAACATAGTATGCATTGGATGGTAGCAATGCAAGCTGAGTGTGATTATATCATAAAGAATCAAACATGGGATTTAGTGACCTTGCCTACTAGGAAGAAAGCCACTAGTACAAAGTGGATCTATATGTTGACAATGTAGATGGATCCATTGACAAGTATAAGGCCATGCTTGTGACCAAAGGCTAAACACAAAAGAAAGGCATTGACTATGAGGAGACATTTGCTCCTACATCTTGCATGACTACCATTCGGTCTATGGTTGCTTTGGCTGCCCATTATGGTTGGATTGTGCTCCAACTTGATATTAAGACTGCATTTTTACATGGGGAACTTCAAGACGAAGTGTCTATACAACAACCCATTGGTTTTGCAGTTGTGGGATTTGAACACTCGATATGTAAACTAAAGAAACGCTTTGTATGGTTTGAAGCAAGCTCATCAAGCTTGGTATGCAAAAAATGATGCCTTTTTACTCATCCAAGGGTTCATTCAAAGTTCATCAAAGTCTACACTTTATGTATGTAAAGAGAGGGGATCCTTGCTAGTCATATGTCTCTGTGTTCATGATTTTCTGCTCACAAGGACACACGCTGATCAGATTTCAGCATTCAAACAAAGTTTGCAGCAAACTTTTGAGATATTAGACTTAGGGCCTTTACACTACTATTTGCGCATTCACTTCATTCATGATGCTAGAGGCATTGAATTGTCACAATCTAGATACATTGGTGGACTTCTTGAGAGGTTTGGCTTATAGGATTACAAGCCAGTTTGAACACCAATGAAGACTAGACTCAAGTTGTCATTGCATGATGGCAGTGATTTGTTTGATATCCATACGTATGCTCCAAGTCTCATTTACTGATACAACACAAGGCCAAATATTCAATTTGCAGTTTGAGCCCTAAGCAAATATATGCACCGCCCATACATGTCACATTGGCAAGCTATCAAGCGTGTTTTTCGTTACTTGCAGGATACTAGGACTCTTGCATTGCTTTATATTAAGGGGGAACCACCACAACTACATGCTTATAGTGATTCAAATTGGGCTGGTGATTTTGGTTCACGTCACTCTACTAGTGGTAATTGTTTCTTTCTTGGCTTATCTTGCATCTCTTGGCATAGTAAGAAACAATCCAATATTGTCACATCGTCTTGTGAAGCTGAATACAAGGCAACTTTCACTACCACAATTGAATGTGTATAGTTGAGACGTTTGTTGGCTGATCTTGATGTATCTGTTACAAAGCCTACTCCTTTGTTTACTAATAGTCATAGTGTCATAGCAGTGGCACAAAACCCAATGTTTCATGAACGCAGGAAGCACATAGAGATCCACTATCACTTTGTCAAAGAGAGGCAATATGCAAAAGATATCAACCTTGTCTACTATCCTAACACTAGTAATATGGCAGACGTCTTCACCAAAGCTCTTCCTCCTGACAACTTTGAAGCATTCTGCAATGCTTTAAATTTGATCTCCTTTGGTGGATGATCCTTGTATATTGATCACTTTTCACTCCAAAGAGATTTTTTGGGTTTGTTGGGTTGTTGACTCACGCCTACACTTATAGAGGAGTGTAAGTGATCCTCAATAGAACACTGGGGCACTTTTTACTCTCCTTACGATAGGTTTTTTTTCCTAGATTTATTCTCCTTTATTGTATGTGCTTATGTTACACAATTTGGGCACTTATTGTATTTTACACCTTTTGGGTGTGAACACACGTTAACAATCCTAAGGTTTAAGGGTTGTACTTTGTACTTGCACATTACACGCTTTGATTATGGCATTGGGAGTAGTGTCTTCACTCTCATACTCTCTTCTCAACTATACTCTAAGTTAGGCTTCGATCTCTACGTATCCTCTCCCCTCTCACACGGATGACATCAGATCAAGCAAGGCGCGAAAAGCTACATCCACACCAATACCATAACCCAAGTGTCAGGTAATATCTCCTTTAGAAATCACAGCTCCTTGCCAACCTAGAGCTTGTAAATCACTCTCCGTACACGAAATCAATGTAGATTTCTAAGCATTAATATGAAGCCCCGAAGCCAAAGCAAAGAGATTCCACATAATCAATGTAGTTGGACACCACTGGAAAGAAACAAGCCAATAATCTCACCTTGATCAGCCAACTTATCCAACAAAGAGAGCATTGGGTGAGTGACTAAGGCAAATAGCAAAGGACTCAGAGGACAACCTTGCCGAAGAGGGCAACCTTGCCGAAGATAACAAGAGAAGACAACTTCATCAATGATCCCCCATTAAGTACAATATGTGCCACAATACCTTGACTAATGGTATCAACAAGAGAAGTCATGCGAGGACCAAAGCCCATGGTAGACATGAGCTACTACAAGAAAGACTAGCTGACATGATCAAATGCCTTTTCAAGATCAAGCTAAAGCATAACAACCTGTTGGCCAAAGGCTTTGGCATAATCAATACCCAGTTGGACATTCAAAATATTATGCATGATATTTCATCCCTTAATGAAACCATATTAACGTGGATGAACCAAGTGCGGGAATACTTTCTACAATCTATTAGCAATGATTTTAGAAAAGATTTTATACAAAGAACCCATAGCAGAATCCATTGCACCCTCGCTGCCTCCAGCTCCTTCACCTCCTCCACTCCACCTTCTCCACCCTCGACCACCTCCTCTTCAACCTCCACCACCTCCTCTCCCCTACTCCACCCCTTCATATCCTTCCCACCACCCCCCACAGAAACCCCCCCGCAAGTCCCCCCTTCCCACCAGAACCACTAAGACTGAGTGACAACCGAATAGCCGCAATATTCCAATATCAAGGCATCAAACTAGAATTCTAGACTTGCTGACACAGGTGAGTAAATTGGTCCTTAAGCTACTCAACATGGGCTGAAAACAGCTCATTAGGAAGCCTATCCGAGCCAGGGATTTTCCTACATGGTAAATGGTACAGCGCATCCTCCACTTCAGCCTCTGAGATATCAGCCTCCATCAAATCAACCCATTCAAGCTTAACCTCATTACTAACCAAGCCACAAATGTGCCGACGAGCAAAGAGAACAGCATCAAAAAGAATCTCTTGTTGACCCAACAAAGATTTATAAAAGTTGATGCACATTTAAATGATGGAGACAAGTTCAATAACCATATCACCTTGCTCATCCAACAAATGCACAATATTTTCCCGAGTGTATTTTGGCGTAAACGATCAAATAACTGATGGGATTGATAGTTATTATCATGCAAAGCTTCCGCTCGGGCCAACAATTTGTATTTAGCATATTCCCCCTCTTGAAGAGATTGAACCCTACATTTCAACCATTCAATGCATGTAACCAATCTGTGTGTTGTGTGTGTGCGTGTGTGCATGCGCGCGCATGCGCGTGCGAGTGCTTATATTAATTACATGAGAAATACAAGAGTCACGGCATAGTAGAAGAAACTTCCATATTCAAAGAAACTAAATCCTCCCTAGGGAGAAGACCAATGTGCAGAATTAGATCCGAACAGCCAATGGAGAAGACCCTTCAGCCTAGCAACACGACTTTGAACCTTGAAGGTGGAATCAAAGATGAAGGCATTCCAAGTGACCCAACTGTGCTAACAACCCCAGAACCTAAGAAAATGAAACAATAACTTCATATGTCTTCATCAAATCACAAAACAATCAGCAAACAGCCATGATTGCATGAGAAGTAGAGGTTTGCAATCCAGACAAGCCTTGAAAATAGTTCCTACACATATGTACAATTGCTCGAGGATCTATAACCATTTCACCTTCATAATTATGCATATGGACCACATTTTCTATAGCAAAGGAACCATGCAAACCTTGATAAAATTTATATGTCTAGCAATTATTATCTTGCAATCCCTTAGATAATGCAGCAAGTTTAGCCTGCTGATATGATCTCATTTGGAAGGTATCAACGACGTGTGTCAATCTTGTAAAGATAGCAACCAAAATGGAATCCTATGGAAAATCCATCAAAAGAGAATGCGTCACAGCTAGAAGTTGCCTAGTAGCTTCATATCAGATTCTAGTGCATTATTTTACTCATTCACAACTTCATATTGCAGGGTGAATCTTGTGCATGAGTAAAATAATGCACTAGAATCAGCCGAAGCCTTATGAAATAGGACTTACACGGAGACCTGATGGGATGTCATAAACATCATTTGTCAGGCTGGGACTGCATTGCTCTTTCTTGTTGTTTGAGGCAACAATGTCCCCTCATCCCATTATTGTTTTCTGCCAGCTGAGGCACCTGTGTCTCTAATCCCCGCATCTCTACCTGACACAAATTTCACGCTGGATACAGCTTTCCAGATAGTGCCTTCAGATGTCCTTGCCACTCAATAGATTGAGGATTTTCATCCTCAGCATAAGGCTGCAGAGATATGAAAGTGGAGATAGGCAAGTTTCAAACTAGGATACAATAGAGATAGGCTTAAGCAGAGACAACAAGCCGATCCAAGAAACTCTGACACAGAATGAGAAAGGCTTCGGCAGTCAACAGTTCCAACAAGGTGAAACCTCATAAGCAAAATCCGCCAAGCTGAGGCTGCATGAATTGTGCTTAATGAAGGGGTCTCTGATGAGATTCCTCCGCCTTGTACTTTTGAGGCACCAATTTCCACTAGTCCATTATTGTTTGCTCTGGTCACTCATCCTATGTTAAGTCTACTGGATAGGCTTGCATAGAGGAGATATTTATAGGTCTTGCCTTTCCTAGTGGTGCAGTGCCATCTCCTGTACTGAGAAGCTCTTGACGAGACTCGAAGGATGGCCTTATAGTGAATGGAAGCCACATGCAGTGGAGCCTAGCCATCCACAATAGAAAATAGGTTACATGCATTGCTCTTTATAGGCCCCAATGCAAGAGCTCACTAAATTAAAATGGCATGCATGCATCAAAACACTTCCCGATACAGTGACAAATGTCAGACACGATATGTACAAATGCTACTGCATTTCATCTTAGTCCCTAGACCCACTGAGCCCTATTTTCTTTGAACTAAAGAACACTTTAAAATATCCTCTACTAGTACTCTTTGTAAGGCTCACTGTTAAAAGATGTTCACGTGCGTTACTTTTTAACCCCAGTACTCTCTAAAATTGTGCAGCCTTTGTTTTCCAAGAGGCTCACATCATATTGCATCTCTCCCCGAGACAAGCAGCTTTCTGCACCATGCTGCTTACCACGTTATATTGGCTCAAATTGAAGCCCAAGAAGCTACAATTCATGTTTAATCCTTACAGAGGTGCAAAATATTTTAATAGCATGCTCCTACTATTCTTGAATAAATTTGTGGAATTGATGCAGTAGGAACTTGGAGTTAGAAGCCACAGGGTTGGTGATTTCTTTAGGCAATCTGCATCGTGTCATGGTGTGGCAAACCAAAAAGCAAAAGTCCATGGCCAGTGGTCAGTGTGCAGCCACCTGGCTTATGATAAGGTCTATTCTCAAAGGGGCGAGGTAAAAGTATATCTCCCGATAAGGGTATTCATTTTGCTCTAGTACAAGTATACCCACTGTGAGAGTCATACAAAGGCACAATTTTCATGTCTGGAGGAGAGTAGCACTGCAACATTCAGGTCACAATTTGGGACTTTTGGCATGGATATTCAGGCTTCACCGTATATACAGCCAATTTTGCTCCCATCTGCTACACAAAATTCTGTTCTCTCAAAAACCAAATTTTAAAGCAGAACCGTCTTGGAAATGCTTTTGCATACACATAATATCTTCAGTATCCTCCATTTATTCAATCCCTAGTTTATACCATTGCAAGTTGAGGTCATAATTCATGCCTGGACGAGAGTAGCATCACAAGTTCAGGTCACAATTCAGGACCTTTTAGCATGGATATCCGGGCTTCAGCACATACACAGCCAATTTTTCTCCCATTTTTTGCACATAATGTTTTATTCTCTCAAAAACCAAATGCTTCTGTACACACATAGTATCAGCTTCAGTAACCTCCATTCATTCAACCCCTTAGTTTAAACCATTGAACAACTCATCAAAAAGGAAAATTTATATTCATCTTACTGTTCATAGTTAACTGATTTCCAATAGCTTGCCCTAACCCCCTACTCCTGACTGCATGCTATAACATAGTAGTTCACCCTAATTAGAAGTTCTACTCCCTGTTACACCAGGGTTGTAGTAGTCTAGTCAACCACATACACATGATAATAAAACTCACTTCAACATCCATTTAGGATTTGACGGTCTCTTGCCAAGATCATAACCAAGAAACAAGTTTCAAACCGTTTTTTAGTTCTCCAAATTGGGATGATTCACATGTGAAAGTTTTAATACTCAAAAAGTTTGCTTGCCAAGATCATAACACAGAAAGAGGCTTCAAAACCTCTCTAAGCTCTCCATATCAGGACCATTCACATGTTAGTTTGCAATATTCAAAATGTGGAGTCAAATTTCTAATCACAGACACAAGGGCAGCCAATTGACCTTGCACTCTTCCTAAAGAAGCTCACAAGAATAAGCATTCAATGTCTCAGCTTGCATGCACTAGCTTACAAACAGCTATCCAAAGAACTTCAGCTCAGCAAGTTCCACATAGCCCATACAACTAAGAATTCATACTCCTCACATCCACCTTGTTGAAAATTCATATATACCAGTCTGCTAGACAGACTTTAGGAACCACAATTTCTCCCAATTATGAATTAATAGGACCATCGCAGCAGTATCAGCTCATTGAAATAACACGGGGCATCACTATATGTAATTTTACCATGCAAAGGAGGAAGTTGATAAACTCGATCGATCATTTCTATGGCAACTCCATGAGATTCCCTAAACATAGCCGTTCTTGAAAGCACTACTTTTCCTTTTCCGATGTACCAGTTCTTGCGCTCAACGTCGTCCAATTCTAGAAAGACACAGGACACAAACAGAGCTTAAAAATTACATGTTATACACAAAAGGATTGCAACATCTATTCTAAGAGCATCCAGTAGGCAAAACATCAAGATATGCATTGTTACTTGTATTCATGTTCCTAATAATACGTTGTCATTGATCTTGAAGAAGAGTCTAAGACCTCGTCCAGAGAAGAATAGGCATCATTCCCAAATGTCAGCAAGCACTGGTAGTACCTTTCTGTGTATCCTTGACTTCAGGTCTTCTGAAGTACACATTCATTACCTCCTAAATGGCATGAAACATTAAAAGTGGAAAGAAACAAGCTGAGACGTGATGAACATATTTAGCTGAATTCCTGCAGATGAGCTGACCTCCTGAAATGGGAACACAGCTGTTGAACACACCACTTAGAAGATAATATATCCATCCAAGTGAAGGAGCACTAGTGATGAGATTAACTTGACCTAAATTTTTTGTAGCTTAAGGGGCAGGGGAGGATCTTTGCTGCCAGGGCTTGTTGCTAAAGGCAGGGCAACCAGCCACCATGTACGCTGATTAATGACAAACTAGGTGCAATGTAGTAACTGTGATCTATGACAAACAATCATGTCCCAAGTCAGAACTAGTCTCCATAGAGGATAAAATTCCTGAGGTGGCTCCACCACCACCCATATCATTAAAACACAACCCCAAATCACAGCATCTGTTAAACAAACTAAATGTTGGAGCCAAATCACTTCCCCAAGGGGCGACTCCACTACCAATCCAAGGAATGAACAGATCCCTGGTTGACTTCAAAAATAGGTAAGTAAAGCTTTTTTTGTTGTTATGGGCCTGATTTACATCTTTCTTCGGAGGTAGGTGCAATATGCAACCCAAGAACATACATGAAGCAATTCATCTTGCTGAATGGTATAGGCAAAAGTGCCGTAAAGGCATGTCTTCATTTCAGCCCAAAACTGCAGGAAGTACACTTTCAAATCAGCCTTCTAGGTAGGGACAGGAATTCAGCCAACAAAAGAAGGTATTTAGACAAGAGGGCGCATTCTAAAATTCTAATAGCAAGGTTCCAACTTTCCCTACAGTTTATGGCACAAAACAGGGAATAAATCCAAGGCCTAATGCTGCAATCAAATCAAATTTTAAACGGAGAAATTTTGGAGGAAAACCTACAGCCATAACTCACAAGGAAAGCGTGTGTCTAACAATAAGTTGAAAGAGGTGTATACCAAAGGCTCGTGTGGGGAGCATAAGACAAAATGTAAGTCAAAGGGAGCTAAAATCACCATGATCATAGAAGAGGGATCGGATGAGGAAATAAATAGCCATGAACTTTTTCAAATGTCAACCTTACCTATAGTAGAGGAGTCACGTAAAGATGAAGCTGGAAATAAAGAGTTCCATAATCCAATGGGCAGGTTCCCTTCTTTTGACCCGGGTGATTCTTCTATATTATGTCTGACATCTCATGATACATGGATAGGTAGTAGAGGTGAAAATACTCTTTGGTTCAAAGGGTTTTTAAATGACAAACTTGCCTATATTCTTGTAGATATAAAAAGCACACATAGCTTTGTGAATGCAAAAACCTTAGAAGGGCTGAAGCTACTACCTAAGAATATGGAGACACCATTGAGGGTACAAGTTACCAATGGGGCTTTTGAAGCCAACCATAAAGTGTGCCCATGCACTCCTATCAAGCTTTCACCATCATATTAGCCTTGGAAATGGGACCCATGGATATTGTCCTTGGATGTGATTAGCTGGAAACAGTTGGAAAATTTGCTATGGATTTGAATGCCATACAAATAGAATTCTTTTGGAATGGACAACTGATTACCATGCATAGAGTGGATTATAAATATATGGAGCTCATTCCAATGAAGAAATTAAAGAGAAAGATCATGTCAGGTCTTCCATATTCACTATTCTTCTTTCTAAAGAAAATGAAGATCAACCCACACCTACTCGAAAGAAGAAGAATTCGGCATTGAGTAAATTGTTAGAGGAATACAAAGACATATTTCAGTCCCCATCTTCATTACCACCTAAAAGAGAGGTTGACCATCCAATTGACTTCATCCCTAATACCAAGCCCAAGTATCCCATTCCTTGCATTGACAACCTTCTCGATAAACTCAAAGATACCAAGGTTTTTATGAAGATTGACCTACCTTCAAGATACCATCAAATTCACATGAAAGAGAGGGATGAGAACAAGACCGCATTTAAAGCTAAGAGGGAATTGTATCAGTTTCTTGTGATGCTTTTTGGTCTATCAAATGCTCTAGGCACTTTTTAGGCCCTAATGAAAAAGATTTTGCATCCATTCTTGTTCAAGGCAGTCCTTGTCTTTTGCAATCATATCCTCACATATAGTAAATCCAAGGATAAGCATTTATAGCATGTAAGGGGGGTGATGGACACATAAAGAAAGCATTGACTCTTTGTAAAAGAATCCAAGTGTTCTTTCATGTAGGATGAGGTGGAATATTTGGACCACATAGTCGGTGAGAGTGGGATTAGAGTGTGAAACCATCCTTCCTCCTTGAAAAGGGTAATAAATAACCTTATTTAGCACTAATTATAACAAGCATAAAATGTTACCACTTAATCTTGGCCATTGGACAAGCTGTTGGTCCCAAAATTGGCATCCCTTGCAGTATTTCTTCAACTTTTATTGCAAATGGATGGAGTACAACTAAGATCCTCTAACCTTCTCCACCTATCTAATTGCCACTTGCTATCAAAGCTGACAAGCAAGCCTCCAAACCGATTTGCCCCTTGGCTGACCTTCATACTACTCCTTGAAAGATAAATTCAACCCCAAATCTAATATTGCTCAGCTAGCATCTTGAATCTGCCTAAAATTCCTCAAATTCAACTACTGAAATTCAAGCTCTAGAACCTCAATTTTGAGCATGTATCTTGAAGTATCAAACCCTAATTTATGCTGTAAATTAGGGTTTACAGTAGAGATTGACTAAAATCTCTTCCTCTAATGGCTCAAGCCACTAGAAAATGCTAAGATAACTTGAGAGATGGCGCAGAGGGGGAGAATGTTATAGAGAGAAATTTCAAAATTTCAACGAGAAATGTTAAATAGCTTCTGCTGTCCTACTCAAACAGCCATGAAAGCTATCACCTACTACAACTTGGAACCACCAAAAAGGATGCTTTCCTCTCCTGTATGCTGTTGTCCACACCAAAAGGACCTTGGTCTACTCTCACATACTCTTGGAGGGCTCCAAAGCTGCTATCACATGCTCAAACTAATCCATGGTGGTTGCAAATCAAATCATCAGTCTCTCCTTGCTCTCTAACAGCCTCCCTTCTCCCTCACAATGGTTGAAATAGATTTCCATCAATCCCTAAAAATGTCATTCCCACTTGCATGGGCAAGTTTTGCCAAGTGGCAACCTTCTAATCCCATTTTTTAGCATTATCCAATTTATTAAATTAAATTTCAGAATATTAATTCTAAAATTAATTTAATAATTATTCTAAAGCTCAGAAAATTATTTCCACCAACTAATAATTGAATTGACTAGGCCAATTTGTCTTCCAAGTATCCTTGAGTAATTATTGACCCTTAGACTGGCATTAATTATTTATTTGTTTATTGATCCTAAGACTAGCATTAATTTATTAATTAATGACTAGTCTCTAATGTCACCACTGACATAAGTGGCCAATAGATTGGTCTAGGCCCAAATTTAACACCATCACCTAGTACCTGTCAGGCATAACTTATAACAACTTTTGTCTTTGGCACCAACTAATACCTTGAGGTCTTGGGTCCCATATTGTGAAGTAATCAACTTGCATCTCACATGTGCAAGTGGCATTAGCACATTTGATTAACTTTTAATCAAATGCTAAGTAAAGCAATAAAATTTCATGTGATAAAGTCAACCCAAAGAAGGTGATGTATCCCTACTACTTCTATATCTTTGAGAGCTTTTCCTAGATTTTCTTCTTTCTATCGACGATTCATTAAAAATTATGCTCATGTTGCGGCTCCATTAAATGACCTGCTAAAGAAAGTATCCATAGCAGACAAAAGCCTCAATGAGCTGAAATCTATATTAGTTTCAGCACCCATTGTACAAATTTTTCTAAGGAATTCACTATATGTGCAAATGCCAATGGAGGAGGTATTGGGGTCCTTCTATAACAGAATTACACAGTAATCGCATATGAGAGCAAAAAATTGGACGAAAAGAAACATCAACTTCATGTTTATAAGCAAGAAATACTAACCATTCTTCATGCAATTAAAAAGTGTCATCACTACATCTATAGCAACCATTTTAAGGTAAAGATCGGTTATAAAGTGCTAAAATATTTCCTTTCTCGGCCCACTTTACCTCCTAAGTAATAAATGTGGTTGTCTACACTTCAAGGCTATGATTTTGACATTTCATATATGGCAGGTAAAAACAATATTGTGGCAGATACTTTGTCAAGAATATAAGCATGTTCACTTTCTTCTATTTCTACTTTGTACAAAGAGTGGATTCATGATATATAAGAGTATTTGCTTGATTAAACCGCAATCACTATGTTGAGAGTATTTTAGCAAGGAAGAGGTAAAAAGTTTAGCATGTGCTCAACTCCTCGAGACCAATTAAGACCACCCCGTCTTTTCTCCTTTCTCATTTGATTGCATCCTAGCAGGAGATCTTACATTTTTCAGTTTGGCGCTCTCCTGAGATTCGCAAGGAGGCGAATTCACTGCAAGGAGAGGTCTTAGCCTCCTCCAAGTTGTTGGATTGGCCGGACAAAGATTTGCATAGACTCAAGTTTAATCGGATGGCTCGTTTGGGGTTGCAGACAATTTTTGATGGTGTTATTCCTGGGCAGTCCTGTCTTTACCCTTTTCGGCGTATTCGTCAACACTTTCGAGTACCCGTGTACATTGTGATATCTAGTCATCCATACAAGTCAAACTTCAAAGGTTCTCTCCTTTACCAATGCTACAGCCATTGTATCCATGGCGTGACTAGAAGTTTGTGATTCCATATGATTTTGAGAAGAGGTCTGCTAACCAGATATACCATCAAATGGTGGAGGCCAAGAGATGGGTCACTACAAAAGTGAATAAATTATGGCATATTAGGGACAACAAAAAGAAGTGGCAGGAAAGATTCCTTCAGCTTTGGAAGTCTAAGATTCCCTATCAGGGAAAAGTCTTCTTGTGGAGACTGCTGATTGGTGGTCTTTCAACTGGAGAGGTGTTGCATGCCCAAAAGATCTCTACTGGTCGTTGTGTATTTTGCACTACATGTGATGAAACATTGCTTCATCTTTTTGCCTCTTGTCCAGTAGCAACAAATCTAGTGTTTTATTTCTAGCGTCGGGCTCTCGGCGACTCAGCTTTGGATAACAGCCCGGTCATGGATTATGGGAAAGCTACCCTCCATGCCTTCTTTGCATTCTGATTACTCCCGCCTGTTCCAATTCCTTAGATGGACTGCCTTATGGCATATTTGGCAAACTCGGAATGCCTTTATTTTTTATTTGGTCTCACGCATCCACGGTCATGTGGCCCATATTCGAGGTTTAGTGCTATGGCAGATTTCTTCTATAATATCAGCTAACCTAGTTCTTCCTGACATTGCTGCCCATTGGCTGGCCATTGTTCGCTCTACACTAGCAGTGTGATTTTCTCTGTGTCATAGTTCTAAAAGTCTTTCGTCACTTTCTTTGAGGACCTGATGGTCTGATGTAACAAAATGTAAATAGAGAGAGAGAGAGAGAGAGAGAGAGAGAGAGAGTTTCTCGGATGACCTAATGGTCTGATGTAACAGAAAGTAAGAGATACAGAGAGATTGCTAACCTGACGGTTTGATGTAAATATTTACTACTTAATTCAATTATCTTCACGAAAAAAAAAAGAGTATCCAAATTTTACATGGCATAATGGATTGTTATGGTACAAATGATGGGTTTATTTGATGCCCCAAACATTGCATTTTGCAAGAAATGCATTCTTCACCTTTAGCAGGTCACCGGGCTATTTAAAACATTTGACACCATTCATAAGAGTTTTTATTGGAAGGATATTAAGAGGAATGTTAAGGATTACGTCATGCCATGTCTTCCATGTCAACAAAATAAAGATTCCACACTTCTATCTAGTGAATTACTTCAACTATTACCTATTCCTCACGGCAAATGAACTAATATTAGCATAGATTTCAAAACAGGACTGCTAGCAATAACGAAACATAATTAGAATGGCATTTATGTAGTTGTTAATTTATTGACAAAATCTACTCATTTCATCCCTACTAAAGTCCAATTTACAGCCAAAACAAGTGGCTGATCTGTTTATGGAGAGTATGTTCAAGCTTCATGGAATGCCACTAAAGATAGTATCCCATCATGATACTAAATTTATAGGCAATTTTTATCTATTTTCTTCTATGGGCACTAAGTTGACTCCTAGTATGGCTTTTCACCCCCAAAAAAATGGATAAAAGAAGCATATCAATAAGTGGTTGGAAGCCTATCTTCGCAATTTTTGCCATAATGCTCAAGCTTCTTAAGACCAATGGTCACATTTGGCTGAATTTCGTTACAATAACACTCATCATATGAGTATTGACATGTCACCTTTTGAAGCGCTCTATGGATATAAAGTGCAAATATTTTCCGCTCTTTTCCATAATGATATAAACCCACAAGCTAAGGTTGAACTTGAGAATATGAAAGCTTTGATGAGTCAATGCAAGGCAAATATTTGCAAAGCTCAAAACGTCATGAAGGCTTACGCCGATGAGAAATGAAGACCATTGAAATTTGACGAGAGTAAGTGGGTTAGTCTCAAAGTATCCAAGTCTAAATATACATCTTTGAAGGGAGATAATAGTAAGCTTGCTCGTCAGTTTTATGGCCCTTACCACATCTTCAAGTTAGTGGAAAAGCTTGCTTATAAGCTTGAATTGCCTTCTTCACGTACATCATGATCTCTTCCATGTCTCTCAATTAAAGAAGTGTGTGAGTCCAAACCACTTATTAGTGCCATTGTAGATCATTGTTCATCATGACTTATTTTTGACACTTCCATATCGAAAGCTGTTTTGGAAGAGTTCTCTCCAATCAATGAAGGTGACCTTATCATTTATAAGCCAAGAAAAGTCATTGGAAAGAGAGAGAAAGTTTTAAGGAAATAACATTGCTGAAATATCTTACTAAATTGTAAGGTTTTCCTCTTGAAAACTCTACTTAGCAACCATCCTCCTATCTTGATACTTTTGCATGGCTTTTACATGAAGAACAGTGAATTCTAGAATAGGGCAGCTTTCTATATTAAAATTCTTTCATGAAAACAATTGGCCTACCTTGGTCAAAATGTCTCTTTTATACATAGACTAGCTTCTACTTGGTGTCTATTTCCTAATGATACATTATTTGATAAATTTTGATATGTCTACACTAGGTTATGGCATTTTTCCTATTAACTACAATAATTGGACAATTATAGGAGTTATACTTATTTCACTGCCTTCAACATTATGTTTCATGAGGGATCTTCTTGGGATTATGGCCTTCTCTATTTACATAGATCTACTTCCTCACAAGCTCTTTGCTATATTCTTTGTAGATCTCATTTTTATTCCAAGCTTTGAGGACAAAGCTTCTTTAGGCCGAGTAGGCATGTAATGAAGCATAGGACTTGGTGGTAGCGAAGGTGTTTTGGTGCAGGCAAAGCTATGTGAAACACAGGTCCATCATTTTTTGCCCATTAATCAAATATTGCTCTTGAGACTTCCTTGTGTGAACCTCCCACTATTGTAAGGGATGAGTATGTTGCTCCACCATTGCAAGGGATGAGTTCCTTGCTGCCATTACCCATTCCCTTGGTGTATTACTTCAGATTAATAATCAAATCATAGGCTATGATCATCTTAATCATGGCTTCCATATTTCCTTGAGTCTATTTGGTATTTCTTTGGCTATGGAGTTTGGCTCTTTTACATTCATGTGCAACACATGTCCATTATCTTTTTGCCATTAATCAAATATTGCTCTTGAGGTTTCCTTGCGTGGACCTCCCACCATTGTAAGGGGTAAGTACCTTGCTCCACCATTCTTGCTGCCATTATCAATTTCCTTAGTGTATTGCTTTAGATTAATAATCAAATCATAGGCTATGATAATCTTGATCATGGCTTCCATGATTTCTTGAGTCTATTTTGTATTTCTTTGGCTATGGAATCTGGCCCTTTTACATTGGTACCAAAGCTTAGATTTTGACCGAGAGTGGCTTTTCATGTCAACGTTTAGTTGCAGTAATTGAAGACATGGAACTATAGTTAGATCTTGGTCACATCATAACTCTGGCTGGCCTTACCATTCTTAACCATGATAATCTTGGAGACTACTGACAAGGTTGTGGAAGAAATGACAGTTGTGATGCTAGTTTAGCAGGTCCTGAACTTTCTGGAGACTAATTTTGAAGTAACTTGGACAATGGAGCCCAATGAGCTTAGAGAAGACTAAATTGTAGTTAACTTTTCAAGAAACCTTGGCTTTCCTCTTCTTGTCCAAGCTTCTCCTAAACCCTCATGAATGGTTTCAGTCCCTATCTTCTTCCCATGGTTTCTACTGCTCACGAGGCTTGCTAAGTATGTTTCTAGGCTTCATTTGAAGGCCAACAAGTACTATATTCAGCAGGTTATAGGCCACATAATAACATATGCAGGTTGCAAATCAGCACCATTTGCACCTAAAAACCAGAGTAAAAATCCTGATAACCAGTGCTATAGAGGCTCAAATCTTGGCAATGTCTTGCTCATTCTCTTCATTAAGGCTTAACGAAGGCTTCTCCACTAAGCACGAAAGATTCCATTCAACTTTGACACTTGAAGCTTCAGCACAGAAGCTGACCAGAAGCCAATACTATTATCTTTTCATAGATTTGGATCAGTAAGTACTATCTACTTCTTGTAACAATCTATCAAGGCTACAATCCACCTCAAATTCTTCATTCTTTCATCATTGAAGCTGGAATCCAATGGACAACAGTAAAGATCTTTGATTACTTCCATATAATCTTCAAATCTTGCTCTATACTCTTGAACATAATCTCTAATCATTGCTTGGAGTTGGAATGGAGTTGGAATAAGCCCTATCTCTTGACATTCAACCCTCCATCTTCCATCTTCTACCCAATTTATGCTCTCTTGAAACCGTTAAAACAGGGCAGCATGAGTTTCAGCTAAATCTTGACTCTTTCAAGAGGCTTTTGGAACTCAATCACTTCAGGGATCATTCTTTCCATTGTATCTTCAAGATTTAGCAAAGATTTTCCCATGGTATCAAGATTAGCTGGGATTGCTCTCTCTTGAACTTCATCACAGCAGGGTACCATGAAATTCCCCTAAATTCTTGGTCAACAATGGTTCTAATCATGCGGCTTTTAGACTAGTCCACTCTTGAAAAGTAAGGAGAAGCTCAAACAACTCATTCTAGGCCAGCATTGATAATTCATGATGGGATTTTTGGAATTTACGCTTTGTTGAAGCAAGAAGCCATGATCAAGATTATCACAGACAATGATCTGATTATTAATTTGAAGCAATACACCAAAAAATTTGGTAATGGCGGCAACAAACTCACCCCTGCAGTGGTGGATTAAGATACTCACCCCTTAGATATGGTGGGAGGTCCACACAAGGAAGCCTCAAGAGCAATATTTGATTCATATTTACTATTTACTATTTAAGTTTATCTAGTTCAAATTCTTCCCTTTGATCTTGCGCACCTATTTTTTCACTTAAACTTGTCACAGTCCAATTACTTTTTCTGGGCAGTAGTTATCACAATCCAATAGCTTTTCATGGAAAGATACGTAAATTTCAGAGCTAAGGCGATATGCCTATGACTTCCTCACAAGCAATGCCACCCAACACGGTTGAAACTAAACAAAACAAAGCTTCCAATTGGAGGCCTCATAATAGACACACACTTACGTGGGTTGTGCATATATTTCATTATCAACAAGTTGCTGTAACTGAAGCCTAAAAATAACTCAATCTTCCAGGAGCTTAATAGAATGTTTACATAACTCTAGCCTTTAACCAAGAAGTTAAACACATGAAATTTTCCAGAGGTGAATTCATCACTTATAAAGCTGAGCACAAATTGCACTATCATATGAATTATACTACAATAGATAAGTGAAGACAAACCAAAATAAAAATTGTCCTAGGCTTGCAGAAATTAACAATAAAAAGAGTATTATGGTTGCAAGGAAATGCACACTTACTTGAAATGAGATCCTTAATATTATATGCACTATAGTACTAGCCATAAAGCTTTTGGTCATTTTGATTTAGTTTGGAATATAATGACTTGCACTCCTTCCTCTTTGTGTTTCCATGCAAATAAGAGCTATTCCTCCAAACACCCTATTTTCTAAAATTTACATTTGTTATGTAGGTTTCTAAGGGTTGCAAAGAAGATCCTAAAATAGCTTCCTTGATAAAAGACAAGGCTTTGTGTCTTAGGATCACAAGACATGAGACTCACGAGATTTTCCATGCTCTGAGCATAGAATAGTTCCTCTAGTCAAGCCGGTGACCCAATCACCATTTTTATCCAGGTGTTCTATTGCAGTCGACACTGAAACCAGATCACCTTGCTCTACATGGGCGCTGCAGGCTAGCACACCAGGTACAAACACCTAGCGAAAACAAAAGCTTAGATCTCAAAAACACAAAGGCCCACAAGCAAATTGTTGAATCATAATCCACATTATTTCTTTGTAATACCATTGCTTTAAATCTGATCATTTACAAAACCAAGTCCATACTACATACAGCAAAAATGGAAACACAAAGAAGATTGGGCTCTATTAATCACTATTCCTACAGTAATATTGCAAAATGAATTCTAAGAAAGCTTCTAATGTCAAGTTCACACAAGCTAGACATTTAGTCATACACTTTGGACCTCCAGCATGTTGAAGGAGCTCTCAATATCTCCCTCAACTTTGGTGGATACATTTTACATTTACAATGCCGATATGAATTCTTATATAGCAAATTATAAATGAGTATTGGGAAGAAAATAATATCATAGGATGCTTGATACTTTGCCTCTACTTAAAAATCCTATCATCCACTTCAACCAACTGAACAAGCCTTAAGAAAAGAGTGACGGAGTATCCACATTATGAGATCTCTGTGCATGAAGCTCATTGGACCAATTTGGATCTCTATGGCTCTGTATTGTAGTACATTTATAATAGAAAATTCTGAGTGATGAAGTACATTGAAGACAACAAAGCACACGTATACTTGCCTCACAAGCCCCTTTAGACAGGAGATCCAATGTGAACTGATGCAATAGTTGTTGCATATAGCCATCAAATATTGCATGCCTGAGTAACGGAGGATTAAAACACAATGGCAATTTGTTCAAGAAACATCTAAAGAGATGGACAAGGTACTTAAGTATCTCAAACACCAAGGGAAAGTGATCAAAAAGCACTTAGTATTGCAAAACCTAGATTTCCAAATCTTCTATCAAAAAAAAATCCTCATGCATTACATACATGCGATCCAAACAACTCCATGTTTCCAAACTGCTGTGATGAATGAAAGGTATAACCATGGTCAAGTGGTGATAACCAAGACCATAGATCCTATTTCAACACCAATGACCCAAAAGCATACCAATTCTAATAGTCACGCCTGTCGATCAAGGCATGTCTGGAATTAGACTAAGATGGATCCACACACATATTGAACTTCCCCCATGGTAAAACCAATCCTTCCAATCAAAAGGCATGAGTGTAATACACCAACCATATTGCTTCCCCATCACATGTAATCTCTACAATAAGAAATCTACCTAATACATCTCTCTTAATCAACATAGATCCAAACCTCTCATGAACAATTAGCAGCACACCAAAATAAATTCTAGCAAGAACGGCAACGTAAAAAAGCTTGAACCATGACAATGAGAGATTCTTCCCACTTTTTTGTGACTCTTAGTAGCACACAAAACATCCAAACCATTCAAATGCAGAATTCACCACATAGCATGTTGTTTACTACATGAGCAAATACCGTGCAGATTCAATATATAGCCATCTTCATGAAGAACCACACACAAATCAAGTTTGAGGCTGAAACTGCCTTTCTTTGGCCTGTGTTTTCAGGGTAGCAACAGCATCCTCAACCAAAAGATCGGTCAGAACAGCAAAGGCATTCTTCCCAATACTATACACATTAGAAGTGGAGGACTGATCTGTATCAACACAAGGCTACAATGTGGATATCTGCACTCCCAAGGAGTACTTACTTTACCACCTGTCCCAAACAATTGCCTTTCTTTTTCCAGAGCATAAATCTGATAGGTTGAACCATATCCAAAATGGACTTCTTTGTCCAAGGAAGTAGTGGCAGAAAGAATGAGATCATACTGATCATTATAAATTGAGCCACTTTTAGTCTAACATGTAATGGCCAACTCTGGGATTTCCAGTACATGAACCTATCATGAATTCGGGAGGCCACCCAATCCAACAAGGCTCGGGAGCAACCTCCACACCAATAGGGTATCCCAAGTGCCTGGTTATATTGCCCCTTATGATCATAATTCCATTCCAGCCCAAGGCTTGCAGATCATTCTCCGTACAAGAGAGAAGGATAGATTTCTGAGTATAAATGTGAAGACCCGATACCAAAGCAAAAAGATTCCAGGCCACCATTGCCCCATTAATATTAATACCATCCGCCTTAAGGAACATAAAAGAATCATCTGCCAAAGATTGACCCACAAGCTGCTCACCGCCAGGAAGAGTTAAGGCAACTATCTCACCTTAAGCTGCCAACTTATCCAGTAATGAGAGCATGGGATGAGTAACAAAAGCAAACAGCAAAGGGCTAAGTGGACAGCCTTGCCGAAGAGGCCGGGATAAGGCAATTTCCTCAGTAATCCCTCCATTAAGAGCAATATGGGCCACATCACCCTGACTGATAGTATCAACTAGAGAAATCATACGGGGCCCAAAACCCATTGTAGACATTAATTGCCGCAATAAAGACCAGCTGACATGATTAAAAGCCTTCTCAATATCCAGCTGAAGCATAACAACCTATTGGCTAGAAGCTTTGGCATAGTCAATTCTAAGCTAAACATTCAAAATGTTGTGCATAATATTCCGACCTTAATAAAACCGTATTGCCGTGGATGAATGAGGAGCGGAAAAACTTTTTGCAATCTGTTGGCAATAATTTTAGAGAAGATTTTATATAACGATCCCATAACAGAAATCGGTCTCCATTGTTTCAAAGAGGTCGGAGAGGGAACCTTGGGCAACAATCTGATGACAGCTTTCTTCCAATCCATAGGCATCATACCAGAGTTCCACACCTGCTGGCACAAGCCTGTTAATGGGTCCTTAAGCTGTTGCACATGGGCTGAAAACAGCTCATTAGGAAGCCCATCCCAACCTGGACTTTTCCTTCTAGGCAAGTGAGCAACACCTCTTCCATTTTATCTTCAGAATTATCAACCTCCATTAGATTCACCCAGTCTGGTTTAACCTGATTAAAAACTAGGTCACAAATATATGTTCGAGCCGACAGAACAGCATCGGAAAGAATCTCTTGCGGACACAACAAGGCCCTGTAAAAGTCAACAATCATCTGAATAATGGAGGCAAGATCAGTCACCATATCACCCTGACCATCTTTTAAGCGCACAATATTTTCCTGGGCATATTTGTGATACAAACAAGCAAAAAATTGATGAGTTCGACAATTGTTGTCGTGTAAAGCTTTAGCTCTAGCCAACAATTTATATTTTGCATATTCCTCTTCCTAAAGAGACTGGACCCTACCTTTCAGCCAATCAGTGCATGTGAGCAAGTCATTGTTAGAGTCCCCAGTCTGACACAGAGACAAGGAATGAGCTAACAAGGATTGAGCATGCTGCAATTCAGTTCGAAACAAGGAAGCATGCTGAATACCATATTGTCGGGATAACACTCGCACATTATCCCTAAAAACTGCCCATGCTTCCATCCCTGTAGAGAGGACCTTGGAGCTAAAAGACGCTATCAATTGCTGAACACCTTCCAAAAACTAATTGTGCTGCAAAAAAGATTGATTAAACCGAAGAGGGAGGCGGGCAAGGAGAGCCTTAAATCCATGAACAAGTCTGTGGCTCATTTCCAAGACCAAAGGGTAATGATCTAACAAGAAATGTTGTTTTTCCAAGCGCATATCGATGATTGCAGGAAGAAAAGAGTCACTTTGATAGATGCATATTCTATCCAGTTGGGCCCAAGTGTTTGGATGCTGACAAGAACGATAAGTGTATCCAGCTTATGATGGATACATCCAGGACCACATGTCCAGTTTCAAGGATGCCGATGCAAGAGTGTCCCAAGCCTCTCGCTCAAGACCATCCATAACCGAATGCGGAGAGGTTGACTTCTCTACAGAAACACATGCATTAAAGTCCCCCATAACGAAGCTTGGACGAGCCATGGCAAGGCAGTGCAGGTCTTCCCAAAGCTGACGACGTTCCCTTACATTAGAAGGAGCATACACGCCTACCATCCACAAAACCTCACCTTCAAAAATTATTTCGAGAATCAAAAATCGGCCACATGGGTCTTGAGAGACCAACGATGGTTGTAGGGAGGATTTGACAACCAACATAACTCCCGATCTGTGTAGAGGATGACCACTAAAGAAAACTACATAATCCTTATATACATATGAAGATCCAGCCAAAGCATGCTATTTATGCTCCACAGCACAAAAAACATCCCATTTTCCAGCTAGCACCACTTTCCACAACCGGTACTGTTTTTTGCTTAAAGAAATGCCTTTCACATTCCACACAGCAATTTTCATGATGAATCACAATTGAAAAGAATTACTGAACTGCCGCTTTTCCTTTCCCTTTTACATCAATAGCTTTGGTAGCCTGGAATCTCTCCATTTCACCTCGAATAACATCAATAAGATCTGCCTTCTACAAACCAGCAATGGAAGCACGAGAGGGGAAGTGCTGGTGCTGGGAGCGGAAACCAATCCGAGGAGGCACAAGCCTCCCACACGCATTGAATCGCAAGGCAAAATCAGAAGGCCTTTTATCTTCTACTGCCGAAGTATGCAAAGATTGGGGTTTCATGTAAAACCCCTTTCCTCTACATTGAAAGGTTTAAGTAATAGGGGGCGGCGGAAGATGGGCAAGAATGGGGTGAGAATCCTATCTTGCATTACGACGAACCACAGTAACCCAGGAATCCTCCTGAAGAGGCAAATTCCACCCATCCGCAAGCAAAGCACGCTCCCCACCACCATGGGAAACGACCTTCTGGCCATCATCCCGACCTTGTTGGGAAAGCTGCTCATGATCAGCCACGGGCTTTTGAAACATCTCTTCAGGGAGATGGTCTTGCATTTCCATATCTGGGTCCATGGGGCATTGCCCTACCTCCATATTTTTGTTGCATTCCGAAATGAAATGGCCTAACTGGCCACATCGGAAACAATGTCCTGCAAAAGTACCCCATTTCAGCTCATACACCAATGTTTGTAACCCTGGAACCTCAAAGCGAATCTTCATCGGGCAGGATTTCCCTATATTCCAAAGCATACATGCCCTATTCCGATTGCGGGAGGCCAACCGAGGTTCTACCAAAACCTCCCCAATGGATCTAAAAACAAGAGGGAGGAGTCTCCAAAGATGGGCAAGGAAATCCACCACCTCGACCCAAATAGGACATGCTTGTCTCAGCACCTCTTGAAACTCAGCCATGGGTCTCCAAGGGACCACATGAACTAATTGCGCATCCATAAACAGAGGAATACGTTGCATAATAAGAGCCCGGACTTCTGCAGAACGAAAAAGAACCTCAAAGAACCCCTTCGGGCCATCATATATCTCTTCCACCAAGGGGACCTACATACGCCCCGAAACATCTTTGGAGCACTGTTCAAAACTGGCAAGCATAGATTGTAGCCAAGCACGAATTCACGTGATCAAAGGAGTCCTTCCGATGGAATAAAATATGGCTGCCCTCTCATGGAAAGCAGCTATCTATTGTAAAACCAGGTCCGGTCCCATGACTGCAACTACTTGTTCCCCATCCAGTAGTGCATTAGCTTTATCCTCATTACAATGGACATAATCTGACATAAGATGATTGGCAGTGGCCAGCATAAACTGTAAAGAACCATCGGGCTGTGAACAGGAAAAATGAACCTCTAGCTGGGACGAATTCGGGCCCAAGACCGGTTCTTCAACCGACATCCTACGACGTTGGCCCATCTCTTCGCTTTCCTGCAATGGCCCAAGTTCATCAGCCGAGGAATCACCATCCGGATCGATAAAGTCTTTGTCATTCCCTTGCCCAATCTGCTAATCGAGAAAGGCCATATCGATGCCATTGGATTCCTACAGATTCGCCATTATAGAAGTAGATGGTGATCACAAGACATGTCACTGTACACTAACAGGCTGTGTCCCACCAGATCTGGACTAGGAGTGACTTCTACAGGCCCTGTGTGGAAACAGTCTGCGCAGGGCTGTGTCCCACCAGATCTGGACTAGGAGTGACTTCTACAGGCCCTGTGTGGAAACAGTCTGCGCAGGAATAGTAAGTGCAAAAGGACTTCTCTCTCCTTCAATCGTTCACGCAGACAGCACACGCATAAGGGATGCCAAATCTGTAGGTCGTACAGAAGAGAGTATGTACAAGGAGCGCAAGGGCAGGTCGATTTACAGGGCTATTAACAGGGCGGGTAGGCGTGACCCATTGTGTATCAGAAAGGGGGGGACCAAGAAGACTGCGCGAGACCCTCCTCCAACAGCGACACTTCTAATCCGAGGCGCAAGCCAGTGGAGACAGAGGATGCAGAGCTGAAGAACAAATACGGTTTCCCCGTTTAATGACATGCAGAAGATGATGGCAAGGTCGCCAAGGCGAGATGTCGAGGCTGGGCTTGATGTTGACGTCAGGGCGGTGGAACAAACCCCACGCTGGTCTGAGGGGAGATCTCCCGCAGCACACAGGGCAGAAGCACGTCACACATCGTGCATCTCTTTTTCTCTCTCTCTCTTTTTTTCGTAAATTCTCTTTTTTTTTTCGTAAAAGGTAATTGTATTAATTACGAAAAATACAAGATTACTTGATTACAAGATAGTTGATGACACTAAGCCATCAGGAGAAAAAGTTCTCTCGCTCGCTCTCTCTCTTTCTGATTACAAGAGGCACGAGGGCCCTAGGCCAATGTGGGGAAAATCCCAGTAGTAATGCACTAAAAAATTACACGAATCATGGCAACGACCCAGAGGCAATTGCCATATGCCAAGGAAGCAAATCCTCCCGAGGGAGTAAGTCGGTGTGTCGGATGAGATCTAACTGCCAGTGCAAGAGGCCTTTAAGCCTGGCAACATGGCGCAGTACATTAGAGGCCGAATCAAAGAGAAAAGCATTGCACGTGGTCCAAATGTGCCAGCATCCCCAGTATCTGAAAAAGTGAAATAATATCTTCATATGCAACTGTGGCGGTGTGGGGTACTTCGGGCGCACAAAAACCCAATCGAAAGGAGTTAGCGAGGAGCCCACCACAGTGCGCCAAATGTGCGACAATAGTAACCAGATATTCTTGGCGAGTGGGCAAGAAAGAAAACGATGTCGAGCCGACTCCGCCGTAGTGGTACAGAAGAAGCAATTGCCATTGGAGATGCGACGCTTGGCAAGGGCCGAGGCAAGAGGAAGACCACCAATCATTACCCTCCAAAGAAAGACCTTGCATTTGAACGGTGCCTTATTCAGCCAGCCCTCCATCAGCGTTGTCTGCCACCCTGTCAGCGATTTCCGCAATCCCTAAATAGTATTAGCTTTGTCACCCAGCCATTGGCGATCCTGAATAAGAAGATGACAGACCTGATTAGTAGAGGCCTTTTCCAGACTCAACCGGCCTGCAAGGTCCCAGTCCTGCCAAGGGCAATCCACCGCCAGGGCAGGAAAGGGTTGCCTGCCCTGAAGCTCCGCCGAAAGCTTTTCCCATAAATCACGGTATACGTGCGGGATCTTGAAAAGTCGCCTAGCAGTCCGAAAGGATACGAGGACGTTGCGCGTGGCAAGGGTAGCATCCGCAACCGACGTCACACCTAAACGGGCCATGCGGTTAAATCGCAGTCTGAGCTGATGTTTATCTTCCCATGAAAGAAGTCTCGATACTGCCAACAATTCCAGCTGAAAGGAGTTAGTCTGCAAGCGGTCCCCTACCGGGTGCCAACGGGCCTTTTGGAGCACCACTTTCCAAGAGTCGACCAAGTGTAGTAACAAAGGGGAAGAGGAGCTCGAAACACGGGAGTCAGCATTAAGGACATGCCACCAGGAGGCCCGAAGCCGGGTATTACCATGGCGGAGCCCGCTGTCCTCAAGAAAATAACAGGCTATGATGGTCCACGGGTGATGATCCACACACATGGCCCGGAAAAGGGACCAACGGAGAGTGAGCATATGATGTTCTGCATCCAAAAGAGCTCCACCACCCATGCGCTTAGGGGTACATGTATGTGACCATGAAATCCAAGAAATGCCTGCCTGCAGAGAATCCTTCTTCCATAGCATGAAACGAATGGGATGAGTGAGAGGCTTCAAAGTAGTAGGCGTCCATGGCAACAAGGGCAGGAAATACGATAGCATTGGGAGCATAATTGACTGAGCCACTTTGAGGCGGACATGGAAGGGCCACGCGTGCGACTTCCAATACATAAACTTTGCCGCCAGTTTTGGTGAAATCCAGTCCAGCAGGTCCTTTGGCCGTACATCCACCCCCACTGGGTATCCAAGATGCCTGACAATAGAGCCACGGGAAACCACCTGGCCTTGCCAGCCTAATGACTGTAAATCAGGCTCCGTGCAACTGAGAATGGCGGACTTAAAGGCATTGATGCGAAGCCCAGAGGCTTGACCAAAAAGCGTCCAAACCTCTAATGCCTTGCGAATGTTGTCCCTGTCCGCCTGCAAAATCATGAAGGTGTCATCAGCCAAAGATTGGCTAATGAAGTGTTGGCCCAAAGGAAGAGACAACCCTGCCAGCTGAGCCGAATCTGCCATGGAAGATAACATTGAAAGGATCGGGTGAGTCGCCAGGGCAAAGAGGAGCGGACTCAAAGGACAACCCTGTCTGACTGAGCGTGCAAGGACAAAGGGCTCAGTAACCCCACCATTGAGCATAACTCTGGATGAAGCCGCAACACTAATGGTGTAGATCAATCGGGACATTCGGGTACCAAAGCCCATAGCAGACATGAGATCTGCAATGAAAGACCATTCCACATAATCAAACACCTTTTCCAAGTCCAATTGAATCAGGACCACTTCCGGACC